>NC_037668.1:59736823-59763008 GCF_003255815.1 Theropithecus gelada | reverse complement strand
GGGCACGATGGCTCACACCTGTAATCCCAGCACTTTGGGAGGCTGAGGCGGGTGGAGCACGAGGTCAGGTGTTCAAGATCAGCCTGACCAACATGGTGAAACCCTATCTCTACTAAAAATACAAAAATTAATCAGTTGTGGTGGCGTGCACCTATAATCCCAGCTACTCAGGAGGCTGAGGCAGGAGAATCACTTGAACCCGGGAGGCAGAGGTTGCAGTGAGCCAAGATCACGCCACTGCATTCCAGCATGGACAACAGAGCGAGACTCTGTCTCAAAAAAAAAAAAAAAAAAAAAAAAAGCAGGCTGGGCACGGTGGCTCATGCCTGTAATCCCAGCACTTTGGGAGGCCAAGGTGGGTGAATCACCTGGAGTCAGAAGTTCAAGACGACCAGCCTGGCCAACATGGTGAAACCCCGTCTCTACTAAAAATACAAAAATTAGCTGGGTGTGGTGTGGGTGGCACGCTTCTGTAATCCCAGCTACTCAAGAGGCTGGGGCAGGAGAATTGCTTGAACCAGGGAGGTGGAGGTTGCAGTAAGCCAAAATCACGCCATTGCACTCCAGCCTAGGTGACAGAGCAAGACACCATCTCAAAAAAAAAAAAAAAGAATCTTCCTCTGAGCTGCTGTACCTGGCCAAATCTTTGATTAAAATTTAAACTTGAGGCCAGGTGCAGTGACTCACACCTGTAATCCCAGCACTTTGGGAGGCTGAGGAGAGAGGATTGATTGAGCCCAGGAGTTTGAGACCAGCCTGGACAATGTGGTGTGACCCTTCCTCTATTTAAATTGTTTTTTAACTTGAAAATAAGAAAATTTGCATCTAAATGAGGTAGCTTAGTAGGTAAAAACTTTAAAATCATGAGATCCATGTGGGGAAGAGGGTGTGCAGAACAGGAAATGGTAAAAGACACCTTGTCTTCACAAGAGTTTAGGAAACACTAACACAGTTCACCAGCCTCATTTTAAAACTAGGGAAGGCTGGGCGCGGTGGCTCACGCCTGTAATCCCAGCACTTATAGGAGGCCGAGGCGGGTGGATTACGAGGTCGGGAGATCGAGACCATCCTGGCTAACACAGTGAAACCCCGTCTCTACTACAGAATACAAAAAATTAGCCGGGTGTAGTGGCAAGCGCCTATAGTCCCAGCTACTCGGGAGGCTGAGGCAGGAGAATGGCGTGAATCCAGGAGGCGGAGGTTGCAGTGAGCCGAGATTGTGCTACTGCACTCCAGCCTGGGCCACAGAGCAAGACTCTGTCTCAAAAAAAATAAAATAAAAAATAAAACTAGGGAAAAAGAGAGGTTAAGTGATTGTCCCAATAACACGCTGAGGGTTCCTGGCAGATGCAAAACTCAAATTAAAACCTTACATCCTTTTTTTTTTTTTTTTTTTTTTAGGCGAGGTCTCACTATGTTGCCCAGGCTGGTCTCTAACTCCTGGGCTAAAGTGCTTCTCCCACCTCAGCCTCCCAGATAGCTGGGATTGCTGGCACATGCCTGGCTTGGCTCCTACATTCTTTATCAAGATTCTCTCCTCTACTTTTCACTCCCTGGGAAGTCTAAGGGTGGAGGGGGAGGGCTGAGAGGTCTAGGAGAATGTGAGACAGGAAGGCAGGTCTGACAGGGTCCATTCCCCATCAAAAATTTGACCACTGTGCTGTTAACAAAGGCTTTTCTATTCAAGACAATCCTCCCTCTACCTGGAATGCATGTTTCTGGTTATGTATTTACCTGACTTGTGAATGCAAGTCTATGCATATGAAACCATATGCAGTGAGCACTGTGCTTATGGGTGCATGTCTGTGGGTCTGCAGGAGTCTGTGTGTGCAGAGGGATATATAACAGAATGAGACTATGAATAGCAGCAACTGTCCCTATGTAATTGTGAGGTCATATAGGCATACATCTGTGGGTGTTATCCCCATCCTTCCGGTCTTCTTCTTCTTCTTCTTTTTTTTTGAAACAATGTCTTGCTCTGTCACCCAGGCTGTAGTGCAGTGCCGTGGCACTGTCTCAGTTCACTGCAAACTCTGCCCCTGGGCTCAAGGGATCCTCTTACCTCAGCCTCCTGAGTAGTGGGGACTGCAGGCCCATGCCACCAAGCCTGACTAATTTTTGTATTTTTTGTAATGATGGGGTTTCACCATGTAGACCAGGCTGGTCTTGAACTCCCGGGCTCAAGTAACCTGCCACTTGGGCCTCCCAAAGTGCTGGGATTACAGGCGTGAGCCACCGTGCCCAGCCTTTTATTTTTACCTTTTTGTAGAGACAAGGTTTCACCATGTTGCCCAGGCTGGTCTCAAACTCATGGGCTCAAGCAGTCCTCCCACCTCAGACTCCAAAAGTGTTGGGATTGCAGGCATGAACCACCATGCCCAGTCTAATTTTTATTTTATTTATTTATTTATTTTGAGACGGAGTCTTGCTCTGTCCCCCAGGCTGGAATGCAGTGGCACAATCACGGCTGACTGCAACCTCCGCGTCCTGGATCAAGTAATTCTCCTGTTTCAGCCTCCCAAGTAGCTGAGATTACAGGTGCGCACAACCATGCCCACTAATTTTTATTATTTTTAGTAGAGACAGGGTTTCACCATGTTGGCCAGGTTGGTCTCAAACTCCTGACCTCAAGTAACCTGCCCGCCTCAGCTTCTCAGAGTGTTGGGATGACAGGCATGAGCTACCAGACCTGGCCGGTAGCCTTTCTATAATTGTCACAAAATGTTCTGTGGACCACGGGCAGTTTGCAGTTTGACTGAGAATATTACATGTCCTAGTCAGAGGCAGCCTCGAATCTACGAAATTCTTACTCCTGACCTTGGATTCCTAAATTGTGAGAAAAGAATGTCCTGTTTCATTCACCCCAGAATCTGCCCTCATTGCTGGTTCTGGGAGCCCTGGGGATTCCTTTCATCTGTTTTTTTTTTTTTTTTTTTTTTTTTTTTTTAATCCTTCTTCCACTTCTTTCTTTCAGACAATGAGAAATTTATATTAAGCTTTAATTTTTATTTTCTTTTTATTGACCTCATTTATTAACCTGGTTAGATCATGTTGGCTACTCAGCAATCTTTGTCAAACTAAGACCAGAAGGAGTCTGGGCGTGGTGACTCACGGCTATAATCCCAGCACTTTGGGAGGCTGAGGCAGTAGGACTCCTTGAGCCCAGGGGTTCGAGAGACCAGCCTGACCAACATGGTGAAACCCTGTCTCTACTAAAAATACAATAATTAGCCAGGCGTACTAGGTGCATGCCTGTAGTTTCAGCTACTCAGGAGGCTGAGGCAGGAGAATTGCTTGAACCCGGGAGGCAGAGGTTGCAGTGAATCGAGATCACGCCATTGCACTCAAGCCTGGGTGACAGAACTAGACGCTATCAAAAAAAAAAAAAAAAAAAAGAGAGAGAGATTCTCCTGCCACAGCTTCCCAAGTAGCTGGGATTACAGGCATGCACCACCACACCTGGCTAATTTTTGTATTTTTAGTACAGATGAGGTTTCACCATGTTTGCCAGGCTGGTCTCGAAATCCAGACCTCAAGTGATTCACCTGCCTCGGCTTCCCAATGTGCTAAGATTACAGGCATGAGCCATGGTGCCCGGCCATGTCCAGCTATATAATTAGTGGCCGGCGCCTGGCTACTGGGAGCTGTGGCTCACACCTATAACCCCATCACTTTGGGAGGCCAAGGCAGGTGAATCACTTGAGGTCTGGATTTTGAGACCAGCCTGGCCAACATGGTGAAACCCTATCTCTACTAAAAACACAAAAATTAGCTGGATGTGGGGTGTGGTGGCACACGACTATAGTCCCAGCTACTTGGGAGGGTGAGGCAGGAGAATCTCTTTTTTTTTTTTTTTTTTTGATGGCGTCTAGTTCTGTTACCCAGGCTTGAGTACAAGGGTGCGATCTTGGTTCACTGCAACCTCCGCCTCCCAGGTTCAAGCGATTCTCCTGCCTCAGCCTCCTGAGTAGCTGGGACTGCAGGCATGCGCCTACCAAGCCCAGCTAATTTTTGTACTTTTAGGAGAGACAGGGTTTCACCATGTTGGTCAGACTGGTCTCAAACTCCTGACCTCGTGATCTGCCCACCTTGGCCTCCAAAGTGCTGAGATTACAGGTGTGAGCCACCATGCCCGGCCTTTTTTTTTTTTTTTTTTTTTTGAGACAGAGGACAGAGTCTCGCTGTGTCGCCCAGGCTGGAGTGCAGTGACACAATCTCAGCTCACTGCAACCTCCAACTCCCAGGTTCAAGTGATTACCCTGCCTCAGCCTCCCAAGTAGCTGGGACTACAGCCGCGCCCTACCACACCCAGCTAATTTTTGTATTTTTAGTAGAGACGGGGTTTCACTATGTTGGCCAGGCTGGTCTTGAACTCCTGACTTCATGATCTGCCCGCCTCGGCCTCCCAAAGTGCTGGGATTACAGGCTTGAGCCACCATGCCCGGCCAGCAGGAGAATCTCTTGAACTGGGGAGGCGGAGGTTGCAGTGAGTGGAGATCACGCCACTGCACTCCAGCCTGGTCCACAGAGTGAGACTCTGTCTCAAAAAAAAAAAAAAAAAAAAAAAAGAATTAGCCAAGCATGATGGCATGATGGCGTGTGCCTGTAATCCTAGCTACCCAGGAGGCTGAAGTGGGAGGATCGCTCAGCCCAGGAAGTCAAGGCTGAAGTGAACCATGATTATACTACTGCACACCAGTCTGGGCAACAGGGGGACCCTGTTTCAAAAAAAGAAAAAATTAAATTAAATTAAAAATTTTTTAAGTTAACATTTTTTCTCCTCCAACTATAGACCTATTGATTTATTGAACATTTTGTCCAAAAGATGTGTCAGCTTCTAGGTTGAGTTTCTTGGGCCAATGCTTTACATCAAGAACAGGCAGGTGGTCGGAAGTAATGGCTCAAGCCAGTAATCTCAACATTTTGGAAGGCCAAAGTGGGAGGATCACTTGAGGCCAGGAGTTCAAGACTAGCCTGGGCAACATGGTGAGACCCCCATCTCTACAAAAAATACAAAAATTAACCAGGTGTAGTGGTGCACGCCTATGGTCCTAGCTACTCGGGAGGTTGAAGTAGGAGGATCGCTGGAGCCCAGGAGGTTGAGGTTGCAGTGAGCCAATACAGTACTCTAGCCTGGGGGAAAGAGCAAGAACCTGTCTCAAACAAAACAAAACAAACAAAGCAACGCAAAATACAGCAGACAAGACTGTACTTCCTTCAGGGGTCATTTCTATAGTTCAGTTTCTCTGAACATGTAGAGCACAAAAAGTACAAAAGAAAAAAGAACAAGCAGACTATTCTACTGTTGTACTCTGGACCACCTTGTGGCAAAATCTGTCAGAAATCACTTAAAATGGCCAGGCCTGGAGGTTCACGCTTATAATCCTAGGGCCAAGATGGGAAAATCACTTGAGCTCGGAAGTTCAAGACCAGCCTGGGCAACATAGTGAGACCTTGTCTCTGTAAAAATAAAAATAAAAGGCCGGGTACGGTGGCTCACGCCTATAACCCCAAAACTTTGGGAGGCTGAGGTGGGTGGATCACGAGGTCAAGAGATTGAGACCATTGTGGCCAACATGGCGAAACCCCATCTCTACTAAAAATACAAAAAATTAGCTGGACGTGGTGGTGCGCGCCTTTAGTCCCAGCTACTCAGGAGGCTGAGGCAGGAGAATGGCGTGAACCCGGGACTGCATTCCAGCCTGGCGACAGAGCAAGACTCCCTCTCAAAAATAAAATAAAATAAAGGCCGGGCGCGGTGGCTCACACCTGTAATCCCAGCACTTTGGGAGGCTGAGGCGGGTAGATCACGAGGTCAGGATATCAAGACCATCCTGGCTAACACGGTGAAACCCTGTCTCTACTAAAAATACAAAAAATCAGCTGGGCGTGGTGGCGGGCACCTGTAGTCCCAGCTACTCGGGAGGCTGAGGCAGGAGAATGGCGTGAACCCGGGAGGCGGAGCTTGCAGTGAGCTGAGATCGCGCCACTGCACTCCAGCCTGGGCTACAGAGCGAGACTCCATCTCAAAATAAATAAATAAATAAATAAATAAATAAATAAATAAAAATAAAAATAAAAATAAAATTTAAAAAAATGAATCATTTAAAACATTTTCTTGGCCTTTGCCCCGACCCAGACTTGACTAATGACAAAGCTGCCCATGTTCAATAAAGAGACTTAGCTATTCATGCCCACATAGAGCCCTCATCACAATATCAAGCAATATCAAGAATCAGGGCTAGCAGGAATGGTAAATAACTTCTTTATTTTATTTTATTTTATTTTATTTTGAGACAGGGTCTTTCCCTGTTGTTTTGCTGTCTTGTGCCACTGGAGTGCAGTGGTACAATCACAGCTCACTGAAGCCTCGACCTCCTGGGCTCAAGTGATCCTCCCACCTCAGCCTCCCGAGTAGCATGTGCCACCACGCCCGGCTATTATTATTATTATTATTTTTTTTTTTGGGCGGGGGGACGGAGTCTCGCTGTGTTGCCCAGGCTGGAGTGCAGTGGCGTGATCTCGGCTCACTGCAAGCTCCGCCTCCTGGGTTCACGCCATTCTCCTGCCTCAGCCTCCCGAGTAGCTGGGACTACAGACGCCTGCCACCACACCCGGCTAATTGTTTGTATTTTTAGTGGAGACGGGGTTTCACCGTGTTAGCCAGGATGGTCTCGATCTCCTGACCTCGTGATCCGCCCTTCTCGGCCTCCCAAAGTGCTGGGATTATAGGCATGAGCCACCGCGCCCAGCCTATTATTATTACTTTTGAGATGAAGTCTCACTCTGTCACCCAGGCTGGAGTGCAGTGGCACGGTCTCAGCTCACTGCAACCTCTGCCTCCCAGGTTCAAGCAATTCTCCTGCCTCAGCCTCCCAAGGAGCTGGGACTACAGGTGCCCGCCACCATACCTGGCTAATGTCTTTATTTTTAGTAGAGATGGGGTTTCACCATGTTGGCCAGGGTAGTCTAGAACTCCTGGCCTCAAGTGATCTGCCTGCATTGGCCTCCCAAAGTGCGGGATTACGGGTGTGGTGTGAGCCACCGCACCCAGCCTCCAGCTATTATTTTTTCTTTTTCTTTTATCACCTGAGAAGCTGTGAATGAGAGGGCCTATTTTTGTAGTTTTTGAATTTTTGTAGAGACAGGGTTTTGCGGTGTTGCTCAGGTTAGTCTCAAACTCCTGAGCTTAAGCAATCCACTGCCTCAGTCCCCTAAAGTGCTGGGATTACAGGCATGGGCTACTGTGCCCCGTCAGTAATTAATTTCTAGTGGGTAGATCAGGGATGTGTCCTGGGCTACCTCCTTTTTCATATTTTTTAAAATATATAATACTTTTTTTTTTTTGAGATGGTATCTCACTCTGTTGCCCAGACTGGAATGTAGTGACATAATCACGGCTCACTGCAGCCTTTACCTCCCAAAGCTCAGGTGATCCTCCCACCTCAGCCTCCTGAGTAGTTGGCACAATAGGTGGGCAACACCATGCCTGGATAATTTTTGTATTTTTAGTAGGAACAGGGTCTCATCATGTCACGCAGGCTGGGTTTTGTACGTTTTTTTTTTTTCTTTTTTTTTTTTTGAGACGGAGTCTCACACTGTTGCCCAGGCTGGAGCGCAGTGGCGTGATCTCAGCTCAGTGCAACCTCCACCTCCCAGGTTCAAGTGATTCTCCTGCCTCAGCCTCCCAAGTAGCTGGGATTACAGGCACCCGCCACCACGCCCAGCTAATTTTTTGTATTTTTAGTAGAGATGTGTTTTTTTAGTAGAAACTAATTTTAGTTTCACTATGTTGGCCAGGCTGGTCTCAAACTTCTGATGTTGTGATCCACCTGCCTCTGCCTCCCAAAGTGCTAGGATTACAGGTGTGAGCCACTGGGCCCGGGCTGGTTTTTTTGGGTTTTTTTGTTGTTGTTTTTTTTGAGACAGAATCTCGCTCTGTCGCCCAGGCTGGAGTGCAGTGGCGCAATCTCGGCTCACTGCAACCTCCGCCTCCTGGGTTCACGCCATTCTCCTGCCTCAGCCTCCTGAGTAGCTGGGACTACAGGCGCCCACCACCACGCCTGGCTGATTTTTTGTATTTTTGGTAGAGACGGAGTTTCACCGTGTTAGCCAGGATGGTCTCGATCTCCTGACCTCGTGATGCACCCGCCTTGGCCTCCCAAAGTGCTGGGATTACAGGCGTGAGCCACCACGGCCGGCCGGTTTTTTTTGTTTTTTTTTAAGAGATGGAGTCTCACATCTCACTCTGTCACCCAGGCTGGAGTAGTTCAGCACATGATTGTAGCTCACTGGAGTCTGAAACTTCTGGCCTCAAGCAATCCTCCCATCTCAGCCTCCCGAATAGCTGGGATTACAGGCACGAGCCACTGCACCTGACTTTAATTCCTCTCTCTCTCTCTCTTTTTTTTTCTTTTAGAGATGAGATCACACTCTATTGCCCAGGCTGGAGTGTGGCGGCATGATCATGGCTCATTGCAGCCTCAACCTCCTGGGCTCAAGTGATCCTCCCACCTCAGCCTCCTGAGTAGCTGGGACCACAGGTACACACCACCAAACCCAGTTAATTTTTTAATTTTTTGTAAAGGTGGATTCTGGCTATGTTCCCCAGGCTGGTCTTGAACTCCTGGGCTCAAGCAGTCCCCTTGCTTTGGCCTCCCAAAATGCTGTGATTATAGGTGCAAGCCACCACGCCTGGCTTAATACCTTTTTTGAATGAACTCAGTAGCTTCTTGACACAGAGAACAACAACAACAACAAAAGCCTTATTTTATATGCAAACAAAATGTATTTATGTCTTGAACATAGAACTGATTCTGCTAGTCAAGTATCCCTATAAATAAGGGATATAGAGCAATTATTCTAATTGGTATTTTAGTAGAAGTCCCCCAACTAGTAACATGAATGTACCTGATAATCCCTTTTACTGAGTCCCCTCCCTTGGGTACCTTGGTGTGCTTCTTGCACCATGGGAGTTTTATTAGGATGGAGCCTTACTTACAGCTTGGCAATCCACACTGCTTTATGAAAGTTTCTGGGAGTCTGGCAGTTATGGAAGCTCAGTTCACCATGTCCATGCCATGGCAACCCAAGTTCAATCCCAGGTTCTCCCAATCACTTGCTGGCAGAAGGGCACCAGGCGTGGTGGTTCATGCCTATAATCCCAGCACTTTGGGAGGCTGAGGTGGGCAGACAAATACTTGAGCCCAGGAGTTTGAGACCAGCCTGGGCAACACGGCAAAACCCCATCGGTACAAAAAAAAAATACAAAAATTAGCCAGACTTGATGTCCCATGCTTGTGGTCCCAGCTACTTGGGAGGATGAGGTGGGAGGATCACCTGAGCTTGGGGAGGTCAAGGCTATGGTTAGCCAAGATTGAGCCACTACCCTCCAGCCTAGGTGACAGAGCGAGACCTTGTCTCAAAAACAAAACAAAAAAAACAAAAAAAAACAAGACTTACTGGCAGAAGGCTGTTGGGCAGGTTGCTAAACCTCTGTACTTCCCTCAGTTCCTTCATCAGCAAAATGATGACAAAAATAAGACTTGCATCTAAGGCTGGCTGTGGTGAGCATGATACGTGATATATAGATGATCTCATAAAATAAAATTTTTAACATAGTGCTTTCTACATAGACACTGGCCTTAAACATCTTTCGGCTAAAATGATTGATCATTTTCATTTTCCTTCATGATTTTTGGCACTTCCACGGGCTACCTTTTCATCTTTGATATATGTACCTAAAATGGAAACTTTACTACCATAAATGGAAAACCAAAATCATGAGACATAAATGGAAGTGAAACAACAGCACACACTAAAAAAAAATTAACATTCGTAAATGTTCATCCATTATCCCCTAAAATCACTCACATACTTGAGTGGTGTACAGGTCATATTTTAGGAAATGCTGAACTACAAGAGAGAACTTTGAGCTTAGGCTGCTGCTTGTGGATGAAAGGAGCTGGCCTATTGACAAAAATGTAATGGGTGAAGTGGGAGGATTGCTTGAGACCATACATAGTGTGAGTGCAGCCTGGGTGAAATAGTGAGACCTTATCTCCACACACACTTTTTTTTTTTTTTTTTTTTAAAGATGGAGTTTCGCTCTTGTTGCCCAGGCTGGAGTACAATGGCACAATCTCGGTTCATTGCAACCTCTACCTCCCAGGTTCAAACGATTCTCCTGCCTCAACCTCCAGAGTAGCTGGGATTACAGGCACCTGCCACTACGCCTGGCTAATTTTTCGTATTTTTAGTAGAGACAGGGTTTCACCATGTTGGCCAGGCTGGTTTCGAACTCCTGACCTCAGATGATCCACCCGCCTCAGCCTCCCAAAATTTTTACATTTTGGCCCAGCCAAAAATTTATTTTACATTTTACACGTAAAGGGTATTATGCCAGGCACGGTGGTTCACACCTGTAATCCCAGCACTTTGGGCGGCCAAGCAGGGGTGGATCACTTGAGGCCAGGAGTTCGAGACCAGCCTGGACAACATGGTGAAACCCCGTTTCTACTAAAAATACAAAAATTAGCCGGGCGTGGTGGCATGTGCCTGTAGTCCCAGCTACTTGGGAAGCTGAGGCAGGAGAATTGCTTGAACCCGGAGGCAGAGGTTGCAGTGAGCTGACATTGCACCACTGCACTCCAGCCTGGGTGACAGAGCAAGACTCCATCTATAAATAAATAAATAAATAAATAAAATGTATTGTTATTATTATGTTTTAATAGAGACGGAGTGTTGCTATGTTGCACCGGCTAGTCTTAAATGCCTAGTCTCAAGAGATCTTCCTGCCTCAGCCTCCCAAAGTATTGGGATCACAGGTGTGCCTGGCCAGGAATTATTTTATAATTACCTAGGCGTGGTGATACACATCTGTAGTCCTAGGCTACTCAGGAAGCTGAGGTGGGACAACCACTCAAGCCCAGGTGTGTGAAATTACAGTGCCCCAACCTGGGCAACAGAGTGAGACACTATCTCTAAAAAAAAAAAAAAATTTAATAGATACCTCCTATGTGCCAGATTCTGACCTAGTGCTGAGGACGCAGAGGTGAGCAGAGAGCGTCCCATGCATTTGGCCCTGCCCTCTGTGACAGAGGTGGGTGTCCCTCTGGTGGGTCACTTCATTTTCACAGGAGGCTGTAAGGCTTGTAGTTAGCTCACTGATCAATAATATCTGAGACTACCAACAACATGGCCGCACGCGACAGCAACACTTGCCAGGAAGTAACATTTCAAAATCACCACCGTTAACCATTTACCAAGCTAACGTTTAGTGAAACAATTAAAAGGATGAGGCAGAGCTGCACATATTGACATGGAAAGACATCCCGCATACCCCATGGCAAGCAAGTTGCGGAACAGAATACAGAGTATATGCCTATTTGCATTGACATATGTATATAGGGGATTCTTTTAAATAAGCTCTGTGCTAAGCCTTTATTTGCATTATTTCATGTAATTCTCATAATAATCCTATGAAGTGCTATTATTATCCCCATTTTACAGATGCAAAGACTGAGGCCCAAACCAGGTAAAACGATCTGTCTGAGGCCTCATAACAAACAAATGAACAGTGGAGTTGTGAAGTGAGTCCTGGTCTGCCAGCCTGCAGAGACTAGACTCAACCTCCATGTTTTTCAGCAGCCATACATAGGAAAATCTGGAAGGACACACACCAAATTGTTCACGATGGGCATATCCCAGAAGTGCGTTTGGAGGAGGCTGCGTTTCTTATATTTCTTTATATGCCTCTGTACTGTTTGAGTTTTAAATTTTATTTATTTTTTTCAATAATTAAATAGAGATGGGGTCTCACTATGTTGCCCAGGCGGGTCTCAAACTCCCGGGCCCACGTGATCCTCCCATCATGGCCCCCCAAAGTGCTAGGATTACAGGTGTGAGCCACTGTGCCTGGCCTGTTTGAGTGTTTTTAAAACAGCAATGTGCTAATTTTGTAATAAGAAAACAAAAACAGCTGGGCAAGGTGACTCACGCCTGTAATCCCAGCACTTTGGGAGGCTGAGGCAGGCGGATCACCTGAGGTCAGGAGTTTGAGACCAGCCTGACCAACATGGAGAAACTCCATCTCTACTAAAAACACAAAATTTGCCGGGCATGGTGGCCCATGCCTGTAATCCCAGCTACTCGGGAAGCTGAGGCAGGAGAATCACTTGAACCTGGGAAGCAAAGTTGCGGGGAGCCAAGATCGCGCCACTGCACTCCAGCCTGGGCAACAAGAGCGAAACTCCGTCTCAAAAAACAAACAAACAAACAAAAAAAAACCTAGCCAGGCGTGGTGGCACATGCCTGTAATCCCAGCTACTAGGGAAGCTGAGGCAGGAGAATCGCTGGAACCTGGGAGGCGGAGGTTGCAGTGAACCAAGATTGTGCCACTGCACTCCACCCTGGGCAACAGAGTAAGACCTTGTCTCAAAAAAAAAAAAAGAGAGAAAACATAAACAACAAAACTACTGCCAGGACATAAACTCTACCATGAGACACAATCATGTGAGTGTCTCTGCACAGCCCACCCTGCCCTCCCACTCCTCTCCTTATATCAAAAGGCATCGACATAGAATAGGTGACATGGGACAAAAAGGTTTATGACCCAGGAAGTTCAGGAAACACTGGTTTAGACAAAGCGAATCAGGCTTCTTCTCGGGAAGACTTTTGGAGCTTTAACAAGCTAATGTTGGTTGTGATGTGATCGTGATTATGATGGGCCAGAGCTTGTAGCTGAAGCCATGTTGAGTTGGCCTCAGAGCCCTCTCCTTTCCAGGTGCCTAATGCAACTAGTGTCCTTTAGTACAACAGTTGGAAAAGGAGTTCCAGATACGTTATGTATGTATGTGTGTATGTATTTTGACACGGAGACTTACTCTTGTCGCCCAGGCTAGAGTGCAATGGTGCAATCAGCTCACTGCAACCTCCGCCTCCCGGGTCCAAGCGATTCTCCTGCCAGCCTCCTGAGTAGCTGGAATTACAGGCATGTGCCACCACGCCTGGCTAATTTTTTGTATTTTTAGCAGAGACAGGGATTTTCCATGATGGCCAGGCTGGTTTCGAACTCCTGACCTCAGGTGATCCACCCACCTTGGCCTCCAAAAGTTCTGGGATTACAGGCATAAGCCACTGCGCCCTGCCGTATTTATTTTTTAGAGATAGAATCTAGCTGTGTCACCCAGGCCAGAGTGCAGTGGAGCGATCATAGCTCACTGCAGCCTCGAACTCCTAGCTCCAGATACTTTAAAATCAACACTGAGGTTGATTGTTAAGAGGCCACATTACTGGATGGTACCTTGGTCCTACCTGCTCCTCACCCCCCACCCCACCCCACCCCACTGAGAATTACTTTCACTGAATTGAGCTTGGCCTTGAAGCCATCAGCTCGGGTGTGTGCCTGGAGTTATAGGATATAGTCTGTGTTTTATGTGTAGTCCCTGCCCTGCCTCTGAACACATCTGTACACATACATTTTCCTATGATATGTATGGTGCTTTGGCTTGTGTGTGTGTGTCTGTGTGTGGCTGTGTGGAGAGACCCTCTTCTAAAGCAGATCCCAATGCCCTGCTCAGAGTCCAGCCTGCTTGAGTTCTCACACCCTTCACACTATATACAGGAAACAGGCTGATTTGCAAAGCCACACCACAAATGTGAGGGAATGGGTGGTTCACTGGCCTGCCAAGCTGCTGAGTGGGCGTAATTTGGGTGTGGACAGCCCTCCTTTTGGTGCATCATTTGCAGGGGGAGGGAGTGCCTTACCTCCCTTGAACACCTACTACGTGCCGGCCAGGTGCAGTGGCTCACGCCTGTAATCCCAGCACTTTGGGAGGCCGAGGTGGGTGGATCACAAGGTCAGGAGATCGAAACCATCCTGGCCAATATGGTGAAACCCCATCTCTACTAAAAATGCAAAAATTAGCTGGGCGTGGTGGCGCACCTGTAATCCTAGCACTTGGGAGGCTGAGGCAGGAGAATCGCTTGAACCCAGGAGGCATTTTTGTTTGAGACGGAGTTTCAATCTGTTGCCTAGGCTGGAGTGCAATGACTTGATCTCTGCTCACTACAACCTGCACCTCCTGGGTTCAAGCGATTCTGCCTCAGCCCCCTGAGTAGCTGGGATTACAGGCACCTGCCACTGCCACCACGCCCGGCTAATTTTGCATTTTTAGTGAAAACAGGGTTTCACCACGTTGGCCAGCCTGGTCTCAAGCTCCTGGCCTCAAGTGATCTGCCCGCCTCAGCCTCGCAAAGTGCTGGGATTACAGGTGTGAGCCACCGCGCCCAGCTTGATTATTGCCTCTTTACAGGTAAGTAAACTGAAGTTCAGAGAGAGATGAAGCCACTTGCTCAAGGACATGGTAGAGCGGAATTGTGACTGGGTCGGCCTGTCTCTGAAATGCATGTTCTCTGCCCCACACCACATCTGTGGGCTCTCTTGCCTTTGGTCTTGCTCTGAGGTCTCTGGCCTCGTGGTACCCAAGGAACAGAATCCAGGGATAGTGACCTTGGCTTCACATCCTAGGCACTCTCGAAAATGGGTCTTTCTCCTTCTCAGAACTGTCTTGACTCTGGCAGGAAGCTTTCCAGATCTTAAGAAATGCCTTCTCCCCTCCTCTGAACCAACCCTCAGCCTGTTGTCAGCCCCTGTCCACTTGGCCCTTCTCTCTTTGAGAAGAGCCTCTGTTCCTGGGGCCCAAGAGCAAGGGACCCTGTTTGATTCATCTGTCATAGGGCTGGGTGGAAGGAACTGCTCATGCCTGTCCAGGGTGAATGACCCTCCCTGAAGCGCGGGGAGAGCCACCATGTTCCCCAGCCCCCACAAGAGACTATAGGACTCGGAGCTGTAGATAGGAGAAAGGCTGGGACCTGCTGACTAGGCGGAAAGTGTGTGTCAAGAAAAACTCCAATGAAGCAGGGGAAACCTGGAAATCTGGCTGAGTGGGGACTCCCCCAAAAAATTAAGGCTCAGAGTTAAAAAGTGAGGAGGTGAGCAGGTAGCAACTATGCCTCCCCAATCTCTCTCCACCTCCCTGGGGTTTGAAGCAGGAATCAGCAAAACCAACTGGCCCTACACAGGCAGGGCTGAAGCCGGAGGGAGCCAGAGGCGAGGGGAGGACATCCTGCTGTGACGCTTGGCAGGGGCAGTAATGGTGACTTTCCAGATGGGAGTTCAGCGCTTCCTCACCCAGGGCCAACTGCACCCCTGTCTGGGATAAAAATAGTACTTCCTCTTCCTTTCTCCCATCATTCTCTTTCACTCCCAACCTCCCAGACTCAGATCAGATATGTCCATCCACCCTGGAGCGCCATCCCGGGTGATGGACACCCCCACACATATTAGTCCACGCCCATCAGGAGACTCTTCCCTCGATCGCTGAGGATAAAATCACTCCTCGCATGTCCATCTGGATGCCCTGGGTGATCTCTCTTTCTCTCTCTCTCTATCTCTGTCTCTCTCAGGAGATTCTTGTCACTGGGGTCTGTCTCAGAAACCAGAAGGATTCCTGGGTCCTCTGAGTCCAACCTGTCCATCACCCTGCTCCAGGCGGGGTGGTCACAGCCTCGGACATCACTCTCTCAGTGGCAGTGGCCCAGCCCTGCCACTGCCTTGCTGAGAAACCATAGGCAGTGAGTGCCTTGTTATCTCCGGGCCTCAGGAGCCTCATCCTCATGGCATGAGGGACTGGATTTGGTGGTTTCTGGAAGCCTTTTTAACACCTGACTGTCCATGTGCCTGGTCTCCAGGAAACATGGTCCCAGTGAGGTGGGGCTGCTGGTGGACAGCACGGCAGAGGCAAGCGCCACCAGCTTCGCAGGAAAGAGGCAACCCAGCGACACTGCCTGCCTCCCACCTGACCTTGAGCGAGGATCTTCTCTCCCCAGCCACAAAGGGCTGCTGTGTCCCTAGGGAGCCTGGGCCCGCGTAACCGCAGCCGTCTGCTATCAGGCCTCTCACCCCAGTGCCTGCGCCCCCAGTACCAGCGCTCCTTACCTGCCCAGCCCGGGAGCCCTCTGGTCCCATTCACATGGTCCTCCTGGCCTAAGTTGGCTGCCTGGACAGTCTCAGCTCCCTTCACCGTCGTAGCCACCACCTGTCTCCCCGCGCCCACGTCCCACCCTGACTTCCTGCCTCCTCCCGAGGGCTCCGCAGCCAACCGGGCCCCAGCAGCCCAACCACAACCCTCTAGCACCCCAAGCTTCCTGCCACCATAGACCCCCGCCTCTCAGCCCCTGGGGGTCCCCTACATCTCCAGGCCAGGCCCTACTTCCCCTACTGTCCCAGGGTGACACTGGGAGGTTTAAAGTTGAGGGGAGGATGTCTGATAGACCCTCCCTTCTGCCCTCCAGAGTGCATCTGGGCAAGAGATTCAAGGGCAGCCTTTGGGCCCAGGGAGCAGGGGGCAAGCAGACACACACTCAGCTTACGGTGAGAGGCAAGCAGCACCGCAGCACCACCGTTGCAGCTGAGAGACCCTTTTGTTTCTATCTGGCAGCAAAGGTAGCATCATTCAGAGTCAGAGGAGAGGACAATATCCCTGTTAAGTAGCTGGTGAGCAGACCACGCATGTTACAGTCAGGTCAGGCCAAGATAACAATTCCTATGCCATCTCGGAGCATGGGACAGTGGCTTTATTATAGTCAAGGGTAGGTGAATGGTAGGCTACCATCCCTCTTACAGACAGAGTGCTGGAAAACAGCCTGTTTCAGGAGGCAGACAGGAGGACAACCTCATGTCTCCAAGAGGGCATCGTAACGACCCCTGCTGTAGTCAGAGGCCAGGACAACACCCACTAATCATGGTCGGAGAGTAGGGCAACACTTTGAATTCAGGTAGAGGCAAGGTCACAGCCCCTGGCAGAGGTGGAGGGCTTGGCACTATCTCCTGCAACAGGTGGATGACAGAGCAAACAGGGCCGCTCAGGCCCCCAGGTGCAGGCCACAGACAGTCAGGACTTTCTGTTATAAGCAGGAGGCAAGAAGATCCTCACAAGCAGCAGGCAGGCAAAGAATTTCCATTTCCCCTGGGGCCAGGCTGAAGGGGCGCCCATCATTAGCTGAGGGCCAGGTCACCAGTGATATGAGGAACGCCAGGTGGCCTCATCAGGTCCGAGAACCCAGCCTTGACCCCCGCAGGAGGAAAGTGCACATGCGTCACTGCCTGAGTGAGCTGGTGGGGGGAGGGGAACCCACAGAGCATTGTTGGGGTTTGTGAGGTGGAAGCGATGCTGTGTGCACCTCAGCTGCGGAGAGAAGGGGGGGCAGGAAATGGGTGGGGGGAAGAGGAAGCCTGAGTTGGAAAGTCAGACAAAGAGGGTAACACAAGAAACAAAGGCTGAGAGAGACAAAGTTGAAAAACCTTCACAGTGACACAGAGCCTAGAGTTGGAGCTCCAGGTGCAGGGCCCAGACTCCGTTGCAATGTAAGCCTGAACACTTCACAGTCCATCTCCCGGTCTCAGCACAGAGTAGAAAGACAGCAGTTGGGAGTAATAGTTCACATTCACTGAGTGCTCACTGTGCACTATTTCCCTTAAGGCACATCCGCTGCCTGTGGAGTGAGAATCAGCACCTCCATTGTGGAGGTGAGGAAATAGACTCAGGGGTTAAGGGAGCTCCTCAGGGTCTAATAGAAATAAACGGTGGCTCAGGCCTGTAATCCTAGCACTTCAGGAGGCCCAGGCAGGTGGATCACTTGAGGTCAGGAGTTCGAGACCAGCCTGGCCAACATGGCGAAACCCTGTCTCTATTAAAAATACAAAAATTAGCCAGGCATGGTGGCGGGTGCCTATAATCCCAGTTACTCAGGAGGCTGAGGCAGGAGAATCGCTTGAAATCGGAAGGCGGAGGTTGCAGTGAGCCAAGGTCACGCCACTGCACTCCAGCCTGGGTGAAAGAGTGAAATTGCATCTCAAGAAAGGAAAAGAGAAGAGAAGGAAAAGAAATAAAATAAAATAAAATAAAATAAAATTAGCCAGATGTAGTGGTGGCCGCTTGTAATCCCAGCTACTTGGGAGGCTGAGGCAGGAGAATCACTTGATCTCGGGAGGCAGAGGTTGCAGTGAGCCGAGATTGCGCTACTGCACTCCAGCCTGGGTGACAGAGCGAGACTCCGTCTCAAAGAAGAAGGAGAAGAAGAAATAACAACAAAAATAAATAAATGGGGTAGCTGGCTTTGAACCTATGTCTCCCAGATTCTGCATCCTTCAGCAGTCCAATTTACCTAAGTCACCTCCCATGGGCCTGCAGTGAACTAGGGTGGTCCCAGTGACAGGCGACATTCAGATAACAGCCTTGGGCCTAAATAAACAACTGCAAGAGACCTTGATAGGAACCAGAAAGGGCGTTTATTGAGTAGTTTGAGGGTGTGAGATCTTCCTCCTCCCCCTCCCAGCTGGGGCAGCAGAGGAAACAGGATGCTGGGGTTTTGCACTCTTGGAATTCAGCTCAGAAACCTAAATGTTCCTCCTCCCCCGCCAGGAGCTGGTGCCTCTGGGGCACCCCTCCCTTTCCTCTTCCCAGACAGGCAGGGGAAGCAGCATTGGGAGAGGGGGCGGGGAGTCAGGGGGGCACAGGTGTTCCTCAGCAGAGGGTGAAGCGCCGGGCGCTGATGTTCATGCGCGTGAGGCCCAGGTGCCGCAGCAGCGGGGCCAGGGCCAGGCCAGCCCCGGGCTCCAGCTCCAGCTCCAGCTCGGCCTCATCCAGCAGCTCCTGATGCAGGTGACAGGCTTGGTCCATCTTCAACCGGTGCAGCTGGGCCCGCAGCCGCAGCAGCTGCCCTGCCAACTGCCGGTCCTGCGCCTGCATCTCCCGCTGCGGCCGAGAGGGGGCGTGAGCCTGCCGGACAGGCCCTCGGTCGCTCGCCCTTTCTCCCTTCCTGGCAACGCCGGGCCTTTGCACTGGCTGTGTCCTCCCCAGCCCCCTCTCACCTCAGCTTGATCTCTCCCCATCTCCCAATCTGGCTCCACCTGGTGGTTCTCAAACCTAGCTAAGGAGTCTTTTTTTGTTTGTTTGTTTATTTGTTTGTTTGTTTGAGACGGAGTCTCGCTTTGTCTTCCAGGCTGGAGTGCAGTGGCACGATCTCGGCTCACTGCAAGCTCCACCTCCCAGATTCACGCCATTCTCCTGCCCTAGCCTCCCGAGTAGCTGGGACTACAGGCGCCGGCCACCACGCCCGGCTAATTTTTTGTATTTTCGGTAGAGACGGGGTTTCACCGTGTTAGCCAGGATGGTCTCAATCTCCTGACCTCATCATGATCCGCCCGCCTCAGCCTCCCAAAGTGCTGGGATTACAGGCGTGAGCCACCACACCCGGCCAGGAGTCATTATTAAGCAAATCCAACTGCCTGGGCCCCATCCCAGATCAACTAAGCAGAATCTCTGCGTTGGAGCCCAGCTGGGTATCTTTATATCTGCACATGTTGAGTTGGGAGCCACCTACTGAAACTTCATCTCTTCAGAATCTGCCTGCAGCATCGCTGTATCTTTGGGCCATAGAAAGTCCCAGAGTAGGGGAAGCTGTGTCTTTCCCTATTTATAATGGTGCCCCACACTCCCCAACGCCAGTGTTCTGTCCCCTAAGCAATAAGAGCATAAGGTCAGTACACTGGATGGAGTCCTTCTTCAGCAAGACTCCCTGAATACAACACTGGACAAATCCATTCCCAGCTCCTCAGCCCAGGACACCGGAGTTGCCTGCAGTAACTGCCCCATGCCTGTGGTCTTGGGCCCTGAGGAGGACCAGCCTGAGGCCCTGTGCAAAGCTGCCCGCCCCACCAGACTCACCAGCTCCTGTCGGAGCCACTCAAGGGCGGTGTCCATTGAGTCGAAACCACAGATGTCCCCAGGTCCCCCTGGTCCAGATTTGGCTTGGGCCTTGCGCCAGGCCTGGCTCTGGACCTGGGCTGTCCACTCCAGATATGAGGGCCGCCGAGTCTGCAGCTGTAGCTTGGCTGTCAGTGCCTTCACAGAGTCCAGGCTCTCCCCCTCCTCATCCTCCTCGTCCTCTTCACCCACTGCCTGGAATTTCAGTAGCCCCAGGGACATGGCAGGTTTGAGGTGAGTGACAGGGCAGGGCTGCAGCTCTGGAATTAGGGAAAGGCTGGCAATATTGCCCAGGGAGAGGTGGTAGAAGCTGAGAGTGAGAAGAGCGCGCCAGGGAGTGTGCGGTGGTCAATGTTGAAGGTGGGTTAGGGGGGCTGAGTGTGCCAAGGTGAGTGAGCAGATGGTTGTGTGAGGCCAAGTATGCAAGGGCTGGAATTTTCCTGGACTGCTAACTTGAGAGCCACGTGATGCCCATCTGGGTGGGGGCCGGAGGAACCCTGCTCCTCTGGCCCTTTGGATGAATTTTATTGTCTTTGCCCAGAAGGAGACACCCAGTTCCCAGAAAGGAAGTTACTCCAGGATGAGAAAAGCATCATTCATACCAGAATCTTGGCCCTCCTCCCAAGACCCAAGTTAAGGGAGCTGAGATCTGGGAGGAGGCTGCCTAGCCACCCCTTGTCCTTACTCGTGACACCAGCCCTTCAGGAAAGGACTAGCCTCCAGGGCCCTGGCCTGGGAGTCAGGAGACCTGGGTTCTAGTGCTGGCTCTGCAGAACCTTGGGCGAGTCACTGACCTTCTCAGAGCTCTGTTGGGACAGATGAAGGATTTCAGGCTAATACTCTAAGGAGTCCTCAAGGGCTGCCTGCAGGAGAAGGGCAGAGCTGTGGATGGGCTCCTTGCCTTCCCTCTCCCTGCCCCTCCCAGGGCTTCAACCAGAGCAGTTCCCTTTTTTAAACTTTGTTTTGAAACATAACGTACACAACAGAAGGACGGCTGCAGTGCCTCATGCCTGTAATCCCTGCACTTTGGGAAGCTGAGGTGGGCGGATCAAGAGGTCAGGAGATCGAGACCATCCTGGCTAACACGGTGAAACCCCGTCTCTACTAAAAATACAAAAAATTAGCCGAGTGTGGTAGCATGCGTCTGTAGTCCCAGCTACTTGGGAGGCTGAGGCAAGAGAATCGCCTAAACTCGAGAGGCAGAGGTTGCAGTGAGCTGAGATCAAGCCATTGCATTCCAGCCTGGGTGACAGAGCAAGAGTCTGTCTAAGAAAAGGAAAAAAAAAAAAAAAAAAAAGAAAAGAAAAGAAAGAAGAAAGGCCGGGCGCGGTGGCTCAAGCCTGTAATCCCAGCACTTTGGGAGGCCGAGGCGGGCGGATCATGAGGTCAGGAGATCGAGACCATCCTGGCTAACACGGTGAAACCCCGTCTCTACTAAAAAAATACAAAAAAACTAGCCGGGCGAGGTGGCGGGCGCCTGTAGTCCCAGCTACTCGGGAGGCTGAGGCAGGAGAATGGCGTAAACCCGGGAGGCGGAGCTTGCAGTGAGCTGAGATCTGGCTACTGCACTCCAGCCTGGGTGACAGAGCGAGACTCCGTCTCAAAAAAAAAAAAAAAAGAAGAAAGGAAAGAAAGAGAGAGAGAAAAAGAAAGAGAAAGAGAGAAAGAAAGAAAAGAAGCATAACATACACACAGAAAAACTGTACATATCATAAATGCATGGAGACATGGTGGCTCACGCCTGTAATCCCAACATTTTGGAAGGCCGAGGTGGGCAGATCACCTGAGGTCAGGAATTTAAGACCAGCCTGGCCAACATGATGAAACCCTATCTCTACTAAAAATACAAAATGATCTGGGCGTGGTGGTGCACGCCTGTAATCCCAGCTACCCAGGAGGGTGAGGCAGGAGAATCAATGGAGCCCGGGAGGCGGAGGTTGCAGTGAGCCAAGATCACGCCATTGCACTCCAGCCTGGGCAAAAAGAGCAAAACTCCATCTCAAAAAATAAGTAAATAAATAAATAAATGAATGTATGGCTCGATGAATTCTCCCAAAGTGAACATATCCATGTAACTAGCCCCCAGATCAAGCAACAGAGTGTTACCAGCACCCAGGAAGGGCTGTTAGCTTCCCGTGTGCTCCGGGCCTGTCACTAATCTCCAAAGGGTAACACCACCCTCATTCTAACAATATAGTTTTCTCTGTTTGTATACCTTCTAGTCTTTCACTAACTTTAGTATGCATCAGAATCACCTAGAAAGCTTGCTAAGCTTGCTAGGCCCCACCACCCAGAGTTTCAGATTCAGTATGTATGGGGTGGGACCTGGTAATCTGCATTTCTACCAAATTTCCATCCCAGCTGCTGCTGCTGCTGGTCTGGAATTTTACAATTTGTACTTTTTTTTTTCTTTTTTTTGAGACCGGGTCTTGCTTTGTTGCCAGGCTAGAGTGCAGTGGCGGGATTATGGCTCACTGCAACCTCGAACTCTTGGACTCAGGTGATTATCTTGCTTCACCTCCTCAGTAGCTGGGACTTACAGGGCCAAGACCCCACACCCAGCTAATTTTTTTTTTTTTAATTTTTGGTAGAGATGAGGTCTTCCTCTGTTGCTCATAATGGTTTGGAACTTGGCTGGGCACGGTGGCTCATGCCTGTAATCCCAGCACTTTGGGAGCCCAAGGCAGGTGGATCACGAGGTCAGGAGATCGAGACCATCCTGGCTAACACAGCGAAACCCCATCTTTACTAAAAAATACAAAAAAATTAGCTGGGCCTGGTGGCGGGTGCCTGTAGTCCCAGTTACTCAGGAGGCTGAGGCAGGAAAATGGTATGAACCCAGGAGGTGGAGCTTGCAGTGAGCCGAGATCACACCACTGCACTACAGCCTGGGCGACAGAGCGAGACTCCGTCTCAAAAAAAAAATGGTCTCAAACTCCTGGGCTGAAGCAAATATGTATTCTTTCATGTCTGATTTCTTTCATAGAATAGTTCCAATTTTATGTTTATACTATGGTTTCACTTTTTTTTTTAATTTGAAAGAAGGCTTGTGTGTGTGTGCAAAACTTACATGCAAAAGTCTGGAACAGAGTGGACCAGAAGGCCCTTTGAAGGCAGAAGTTGGTATTATTCTTCTTAGTAATCAGCATCCAGCACAGTGTGGACATCAGTGTTTAAGAAATGAAAACATGGGAGGCTGAGGCAGGAGAATCTCTTGAACCCTGGAGGTGGAGGTTGCAGTGAGCTGAGATAGCACCATTGTTCTCCAGCCTGGGTGACACAGCGAAACTCCATCTGAAAAAAATAAATAAATAAATAAATAAGTGAAAACATATACACTCTTAATAATAGAGCTGCTAGAGGCCAGGTGCAGTGGCTCACGCCTGTAATCCCAACACTTTGGGAGGCCAAGGCAGGCAGATCACAAGATCAGGAGTTCGAGACCAGCCTGGCCAATATGGTGAAACCCTATCTCTACTAAAAATACAAGAAGTAGTCGGGGATGGTGGTGTGCGCCTGTAGTCCCAGCTACTCAGGAGGCTGTGACAGAATCACTTGAACCAAGAAAGCAGAGGTTGCAGTGAACCGAGATTGTGCCACTGTACTCCAGCCTGAGTGACAGAATGAGACTCCATCTCAAATAAATAAATAAATAAAATAATAATAATAATATCACGCCTGTAATCCCAGCACTTTGGGAGGCCGAGGCAGGCGGATCACAAGGTCAGGAAATCGAGACCATCCTGGCTAACACGGTGAAACCCCGTCTCTACTAAAAATACAAAAAATTAGCTGGGCGCGGTGGCGGGCGCCTGTAGTCCCGGCTACTCGGGAGGCTGAGGCAGGAGAATGGCGTGAACCCGGGAGGCGGAGCTTGCAGTGAGCCGAAATCGCGCCACTGCACTCCAGCCTGGGCGACAGAGCGAGACTCCGTCTCAAAATAATAATAATAATAATAATAATAATAATAGAGCCTGGCCACGGTGGCTCAGGCCTGTAATCTCAGCACTTTGGGAGGCTGAGGTGGGCGCATCACTTGAGGTCGGGAATTGGAGACAAGCCTGACCAACATGGAGAAACTCTGTCTCTACTAAAAATACAAAATTGGCCGGGCGCGGTGGCTCAGGCCTGTAATCCCAGCACTTTGGGAGGCCAAGGTGGGCGGATCACGAGGTCAGATCAAGACCATCAAGCAATGGGAGGATTCCTTGAGCCCAGAAGGGCAAAGCTGCTGCAGTGAGCCCTGATCACATCACTACACTCCAGCCTGGGTGACAGAGGCAGACCGGTCTCAAAAAAAAAAAAAAAAGCCTTCTCTGCCTATGAAGTACCATTGTTTTATTCCTTTATTCTTTTTTTCTTTTTCTTTTTTTTTTTTTTTTTTTAACTCGCTCTGTTGCCCAGGCTGTAGTGCAGTGGCGCGATCTCGGCTCACTGCAAGCTCTGCCTCCCGGGTTCACGCAGTTCTCCTGCCACAGCCTCCCAAGTAGCTGGGACTACAGGCGCACGCCACCACGCCCAGCTAATTTTTTGTATTTTTAGTAGAGATGGGATTTCACTGTGTTAGCCAGGATGGTCTTGATCTCCTGACCTCATGATCCACCCGCCTCGGCCTCCTAAAGTGCTGGGATTACAGGCGTGAGCCATTGTGCCCAGCTCTATTTTTCTTTTTCTTTCCTTTTTTTTTGTTTTTTGAGAGAAGTCTCGCTCTTATCCCCCAGGTTTGAGTGCAATGGCTTGATCTCAGCTCACTGCAACCTCTGCCTCCCGGGTTCAAGGGATTCTCCTGCCTCTGCCTCCCAAGTAGCTGGGATTAAGTCGCCTGCCACCACTAATTTTTGTGTATTTTAGTAG
Source organism: Theropithecus gelada (assembly GCF_003255815.1). Lineage (NCBI taxonomy): Eukaryota > Metazoa > Chordata > Mammalia > Primates > Cercopithecidae > Theropithecus > Theropithecus gelada. The sequence continues at coordinate 59,738,325 of NC_037668.1, read as the reverse complement.
AGACAGGGTTTCACCATGTTGGCCAGGCTGGTTTCGAACTCCTGACCTGAAGTGATCTGCCCGCCTCGGCCTCCCAAAGTGCTGAGATTATAGGCGTGAGCCACTGCCCTGGCCTATTCTTTTTTTCTTTTTTTTTTTTTTTTTTTGAGACAGAGTCACAGTCTATCACCCAGACTGGAGTGCAGTAGTGCAATCTTGGCTCACTGCAACCTCCGCCTCCCGGGTTCAAGTGATTCTCCTGCCTCAGCCTCCTGAGTAGCTAGGATTACAGGTGTGTGCCACCACACCCTGCTAATTTTTGTATTCTTTAGTAGAGATAGGGTTTCACCATGTTGGTCATGCTGGTCTTGAACTCCTTACCTCGTGATCCGCCCTCCTCAGCCTCCCAAAGTGTTGGGATTACAGGTGTGAGCCACCACGCCCAGCCTTTTTTTTTTTTTTTTTTGAGACGGCATCTTGCTCTGTAATGCAGGCTGGAGTGCAGTGGCGCAATCTCACTGCAAGCTCACTGCAAGCTCCGCCTCCCGGGTTCACGCCATTCTCCTGCCTCAGCCTCCCAAGTAGCTGGGACTACAGTTGCTCACCACCACACCCAGCTAATTTTTTGTCTTGTATTTTTAGTAGAGACGGGGTTTCACTGTGTTAGCCAGGATGGTCTTGATCTCCTGACCTCATGATCCGCCCACCTTGGCCTCCCAAAGTGCTGGGATTACAGGCGTGAACCACCGCACCCGGCCTTCTTTATTCTTAATTAAAAAGAAAGAGAGAGAAAGAGAGGAAGAGAGAAAGAGAGGAAGAGAGGAAGAGAGGGAGGGAGGGAGGGAGGGAAAGAAGATGAATAAAAGAGGCTGGGCATGGTGGCTCATGCCTGTAATCCCAGCACTTTGGGAGTCCACGAGGCAGGAGCATTGCTTGAGGCTTGGAGTTGAAGACTAGCCTGGGCAAAACAGGGAGACCACCATCTCCACAAAAACATTTACAAAAGAAAAAAGAAAAAGAAGGTGGATGGATGAATAGATGGGTTCTGTGGGAAACTGGCACAGCTCTCTTCCTGCAATTTTACCAGCTTAATTGTGTCTCTTGCCAGACTGAAAACCCTGTGAACAGAACCTTCCCCAGTCATCCTTCGGCCCCAGCACCAAACACAAGACCCAGCTAGCTCACTGTACCGGCAATACACACTTGCTGAAAAGGTGGTGTGATAGCGGATGGGGTTCTTGAGGTCTGGACTTAGCCAGAAGTGGGTTGCACAGAGGGCGCCCTCAGGCAGGGACTTCCAGCTGCAAGGTGGGGGAGGGGCGCCAGCTACACAGCTGCAAGCATTTAAGGTGGACCAAAGGATTTCCCCAACCCAAGTTTCTTATGTATGGGAGGAAGTAGGCAGTTCCCAGTTTCAAACCCACTTTCCAGCCCTTCCACCAGGGTAGGGGGGAAGAGATCCTTCCTTCCTTCCTTCCTTCCTTCCTTCCTTCCTTCCTTCCTTCCTTCCTTCCTTCCTTCCT
>NC_037668.1:59735918-59736733 GCF_003255815.1 Theropithecus gelada | reverse complement strand
TTTTTTTTTTTTTCTTTTTTTTTTTTTTTGAGACGGAGTCTCGCTCTGTCGCCCGGGCTCGAGTGCAGTGGCTTGATCTCAGCTCACTGCAAGCTCCGCCTCCTGGGTTTACGCCATTCTCCTGCCTCAGCCTGCGGAGTAGCTGGGACTACAGGCGCCTGCCACCTCGCCCGGCTAGTTTTTGTTTTTGTATTTTTTTAGTAGAGACGGGGTTTCACCGTGTTAGCCAGGATGGTCTCGCTCTCCTGACCTGGTGATCCGCCCGTCTTGGCCTCCCAAAGTGCTGGGATTACAGGCTTGAGCCACCGTGCCCGGCCTTCTCTTTTTTTTTTTGACAGAGTTTTGCTCTTGTTGCCCAGGCTGGAGTGCAATGGCGCTATCTCGGCTCACTGCAACCTCCCTCTCCTGGGTTCCAGCGATTCTCCTGCCTCAGCCTCCCGAGTAGCTGGGATTACAGGCGTACGCCACCATGCCCAGTTATTTCTGTATTTTTAGTAAAGACGAGGTTTCATTATGTTGGCCACGATGGTCTCGATCTCCTGACCTCGTGATCTGCCGGCCTCGGCCTCCCAAAGTGCTGGGATTACAGGCGTGAGCCACTGCACCGGGTTCTTTCTTCTTTCTTCTTCTTCTTCTTCCTCCTCCTCCTCCTCTTCCTCCTCCTCCTCCTCCTCCTCCTCCTCCTCCTCCTCCTCCTCCTCCTCTTCTTCTTCTTCTTCTTCTTCTTCTTCTTCTTCTTCTTCTTCTTCTTCTTCTTCTTCTTCTTCTTCTCCTCCTTCTCCTCCTCCTTCTTCTCCTTCTTCTTTTCTTCTTCT
>NC_037668.1:59674523-59735520 GCF_003255815.1 Theropithecus gelada | reverse complement strand
TTTTTTGAGACGGAGTCTCGCTCTGTCTCCCAGGCTGGAGTGCAGTGGTGCGATATGGGCTCACTGCAAGCTCCACCTCCCAGGTTCACGCCATTCTCCTGCCTCAGCCTCCCGAGTAGCTGGGACTACAGGCCGCCGCCACCACGCCCGGCTAATTTGTGTGTGTGTGTGTGTGTGTTTTTAGTAGAGACGGGGTTTCACCATGTTAGCCAGGATGGTCTCGATCTCCTGGCCTCTCGTGATCCGCTCGCCTTGGACTCCCAAAGTGCTGGGAACAGGCGTGAGCCACCGCGCCCGGCCTGAGCCACTGCGCCAGGCCTTTCTTTCTTTTTAAAGTTAGCAGTAGTGTTAGCGCCTCAGGGCTTAAAAAAACAAAAATGCAAAAATATTGAGTGTCTCCTGCAACCCAGGCATAGGGTTAAGGACTTTAGGCAAGATTAATCTCCCCATTTCACAGATGATGAAATGGAGATTTGCTTATAACAGTCTCTGGCCAGGGACCTCGCTAAGAGATATTGGCAATATGAGGGGAAATTCCTGTGAAACTGTGATCCTTTCCTCTGAGTGACCTCCTTAACAGCTGTCCAGACGGCGTCGCTGGCTGCGCTGGCAGCTCCAGCCTGCCCCTCCTGACACTCTCACAGTCTGGCCTTCTGCTGGGCCCCGGGTCTCTCACTGGCAGAATGGAGTTTTCAGAGCTGATCCACACGGGCTAGGCCCAAGCAGAACTTCCACGGGGCCCGGAGGCGCTCCCGCTTCGCGGCTCGCTGTGCGTCACTCTCTACCACCTGCTGCTGTCACCAGGGCCCGCGTCCTCTCTGGACCTGTGGCTGCTGCTGCTGCGTAGCGTCGACTTCTTCGAGAAGCAGTGAGACGTGGCGGGGAGGGGGGGTCCCCGGAGTTGGGGAGTGCGCGGCTTGGCGGGGTAGGGGTTACGGCCGGCACAGTCGGAGCTGGCGCCCTCCTGCGTAACGCCCAATCCGGGAAACTCGTTGCCCCTCTCCTGGGAAAGGACAACGAGTCTCAGAGAGGGGCAACGAGTTTCGTTGTCCCAGGAGAGGAGCAACGAGTTTCCCGGATTGGATGTTACGCAGGAGGGCACCATCGCCCTGCGTTACGCAGGAGGACATCATCCCCTCCTTAGCGACGGACACTAAGCCTGGGCCCGTCCCTCCCCAGGGTTGCGAGTGACTCGGGCACCATCACCCTGCGCTGTAAGGACCTGCGAGTGCTGCAGCTGGAAATAGAGGGCGCGGAAGCAACGCTGGACATCGCCCCCTCCATCGAGGTGTGGCGAGGGCGCGCCCAAGCCCTTTAAGCTATCCCTGTCTCGCGTAGAGGGGAAAAAAAGGTGCTACTGTTCAAAGAGGCCCCAGAGCCGCAGCTAAATGCCAGGGGGATGCAGGGTGGTCTGGGGTACTTGGAGAGGCCGAAGCTGAAGCTACAGGACTGAGGGACTGGAAAGGGCGTAGGCGAGACGATTCCCCTCAGAGCCCCTGACTTCCTTCTCCGAGCGCTGTCCTCCCTGGAATCCGTCATCACCTCCTTCCCTTTATTCTACCGTCCCAAGGGCCTGAGATTGGGCGACTCCTGGCTCTTCCTTCCGCCCGAACGCTACTACAAGAGAGTAGCTCGCGAAGTGAGGCGGTCGTGGGGGCCCGGTGAGGTGGAAGCGCCGGGCCTGGAAGAGGCGCGGGGACAGGGCACTCCCTGGGTGCCCTAGACCTGGCCTCTCTCCTCCCTGCTCCGCAGACCAACGCGTGGCGGCTGAGCGAGGTGAACGGGGACTTCAGCTTGTGCCCCAGATACCCCCGTGCCGTGATCGTGCCACACGTGGTGGACGATGATGCCCTGGCACGCAGCGCCCGATTCGGTCAGGGAGGTCGCTTCCCGGTGCTCAGCTACCCCCTGCTCCCAGCGGCACCGTGAGCGCGCCCTTCCCATGCTCCGCCCCTAGGCGGCCGTGTCCTTTCTGGGCCTTTTCTTTTAGGCCTGGCCAATTCGCGGCCTGGCCGCTGCCCCAGCTCCTGCTCCATTCTGGTCCCGCCCCTCTCCCGCCTTTTCGCAGGGGAGAGTATCACCATTCTCTGGCCCCGCCCCTGACGGTTCTGGGCCCCGCGAAGCTTAGTCCCTTCTTTGTCAAGCCAGGACCCGCCCACGGCCTATTCATAGGGTCCCAAACCACTTTGGCCACAACACCCCCAGACTGGTCCGAAGCCTCCTGAGTTCGCCCTGGTCTCTCTACTCCAGCCTGTCGGTGTGCAGACCTGGCCTAGGGGCCCTCTAAGCCTGGGGGGTCACTTCCAGAGCTGAGTCCGGTCCGCAGGTTCTGCTACGCTCCAGTCAGCCCCTGACCGTTCCCCAGAAGCGGCGCTGCGAGAAGGACCAGGAGCTGCTGCGAACTGTGCTGGCGGGGGCTCGTCCGTGGGCGCCGGGCTTCATCATGGACACGCTCTCGGCCCAGGCAGCGAAACAGGCCCACGTGACTGGCGGAGGCACGGAGGCCAAGGCCGCTTACCCTGGCTGGTAACGGTTACACGGGTCCCTGGAGAGGTAAGGAGCCTCCCACCCTCTCCCAGGCCCTCTCCTGTAGGGCTCTGTGAATGTACGTGTGTGTCAGTGTGTGTTGGGGTGGTGGGGGTCCTCCAGGAACCCTGAAAGTCTTTCCTGGTGTCATCCCTCCACATGGGCAACCCGACTTGCACACCACCACTGAGACAGCGCCTTACTCTCTAGGCACCCCAGCTTTGCCTGGGAAGAAAAAGCACCTCTTTACATTAAACTGAAATTTGTCTTCCCGGAACAACCTCCCTGCACACACGCACCCCCTCCCTGAGGGCTGCACCTGCACAGATGGGATCTGTGTCCTCTGTCTCCAGGTGATGGCAGTGCCAAGAAGAGGTCCTGAGGGAGTTTTGTGTTTTGAGGAGAGTAGACTGCTTCCCTATCCAAAATACAAAGCTGTGTTTATTTATTTATTTACCCAGCACTGAGCAACAGGGGCTGCCACGGTGGCCAGCTCAGACATGACAGAGCTCAGCGGAGAATGGACAATCAGGCTTCCCTGAGATGAGCAGCAGCACAGAGGAGGTGCCCCTCTCTTACTACAATGACTTCAGGTAATCAGAGGTTTCCCTGAGAATAGGATGCTTTAGCTGAGTCCCGAAAATGGAGGAGTGAGCCAGAAGAAGAAAGAAAGACCCTGCATGGAGGGAACTGCAAGTGTCCAGGTGCGGTGACAGCCTGGTCATTTGTCCTATTTGGGGAACTGCCAAGTACAGTAGTTCCCCTTTATCCTCGGGAAGTGTGTTCCAAGATCCCCAGTGAAAGCCTGAAGCCTCAGATAGTACCAAACCCTACAGACACTATGTTTTTCCATACCTATGAAAAAGTTTAATTTATTTTATTATTTTTATTTATTTTATTTTATTGAGACAGAGTCTCGCTCTGTTGCCCAGGCTGGAGTGCGGTGGTGCTGTCTTGGCTCACTGCAACCTCCACCTCCCAGGTTCAAGTGATTCTCCTGCCTCAGCCTCCCAAATAGCCAGGATTACAGGCACCTACCACCATGCCCAGCTAATTTTTTTAATCTTATTTTATTTTATCATAATAATTATTTTTTAAGATGGAGTCTCACTCTGTTACCCAGGCTGGAGTGCAGTAGCGTGATCTTGGCTCTCTGCAACCTCCATTTCCTGAGTTCAAATGACTCTCCCACCTCAGCCTCCTAAGTAGCTGGAACTATAGGCACATGCCACCACGCCTGGCTAATTTTCTTTTTTGTATTTATTTTATTTTATTATTATTATTATTATTATTATTATTTTTTTGAGACGGAGTCTTGCTGTCACCCAGGCTGGAGTGTAGTGGCGCAATCTTGGCTCACTGCAAGCTCTGCCCCCTGGGTTCACGCCATTCTCCTGCCTCAGCCTCCCGTGTAGCTGGGACTACAGGCGCCCGCCACCACACCCGGCTAATTTTTTTTTTTTTGTATTTTTAGTAGAGATGGGGTTTCACCATGTTAGCCAGGATGGTCTCAATCTCCTGACCTCATGATCCGCCCGCCTCGGCCTCCCAAAGTGCTGGGATTACAGGTGTGAGCCACCGCACTCGGCCATTATTATTATTTTTTAAGACAGAGTCTCCCTCTGTTGCCCAGGCTGGAGTGCGATGGTGCAATCTCAGCTCCCTGCAACCTATGCCTCCCAGATTCAAGCAATTCTCATACCTCAGCCTCCCAAGTAGCTGGGACTACAGGAGCCTGCCACCATGCCTGGCTAATTTTTTTGTATTTTATTATTATTATTATTTTATTATATTATTATTATTATTATTGTTATTTTTGTATTTTAGCAGCGATGGGGTTTCATCATGTCGCTCAGGGTGGTCTTGAACTCCTGAGCTCGGGCAATCCACCTGCTTCAGCCTTCCAAAGTACTAGGATTACAGGCGTGAGCCACTGCATCCAGCCAAGTTTAATTTATATAGTAAGCACACAATAATAATAAAATAGAACAATTACAATATGCTGTAATAAAAGTTGTATAGGCCGGGTGCTGAGGTAAAAGATAGGTATTTTGGAGATTTAGAAGATTGTGGCTGGGCACGGTGACTTATGCCTGTAATCCCAGCACTTTGGCAGGCCGAGGAGGATGGATTGCTTGAGCCCAGGAGTTTAAGACCAGCCTGGGCAACATAGGGAGACACTGTCTCTATACAAAATACAAAAATTGGCTGGGTGTGGTGGCTCATGCCTGTAATCTCAGCATTTTGGGAGGCTGAGGCGGGCAGATCACCGGAGATCAGGGGTTCGAGACCAGCCTGACCAACATGGAAAAACCCATCTCTACTAAAAATACAAAATTAGCTGGGCGTGGTGGCACATGCCCGTAATCCCAGCTACTCGGGAGGCTGAGGCAGGAGAATCGCTTGAACCCGAAAGACAGGTTGCAGTGAGCTGAGATAGCGCCATTGCACTCCAGCCTAGGCAGCAAGAATGAAACTCCATCTCGAAAAAAAAAAAAAAAAAAAAATTAGCTATTTGTGGTGGTGCACACCTGTAGTCCCAGCTACTCAAGAGGCTGAGGTGGATGGCTTGAGCCTCGGAGGTGGAGGTTGCAGTGAGCCGTAATCATGTGACTGCACTCCAGCCTGGGTGAGAGCAAGATCCTGTCTCGGCCGGGCACGGTGGCTCATGCCTGTAATCCCAGCACTTTGGGAGGCCGAGGCAGGCGGATCACGAGGTCAGGAGATCGAGACCATCCTGGCGAGCACAGTGAAACCCCGTCTCTACTGAAAATACAAAAAAATTAGCCGGGCATGGTGGTGGGCGCCTGTAGTCCCAGCTTCTAGGGGGGCTGAGGCAGGAGAATGGCGTTAACCCGGGAGGCGGCGGAGCTTGCAGTGAGCGGAAATCACACAACTGCACTCCAGCCTGGGCGACAGAGAGACTCCGTATCAAAAAAAAAAAAAAAAAAAAAAAAAGATCCTGTCTCAAAATTAGCCAGGCATGGTAGAGTGCACCTGTAGCCCCAGCTACTCAACAGGCTGAGGTGGGAGATCACTTGAGCCCTGAGAGGTAGAGGCTGCAGTGAACTGTGATCACACCACTGCACTTGAGGCTGGCTGACAGAATGAGACCTTGTCTAAAAAAACAAAAACAAAACAAAACAAAAAGGCCAGGCGCAGTGGCTCACGCCTGTAATCCTGGCACTTTAGGAGGCCAAGGCGGGCGGATCACCTGAAGTCAGGAGTTCAAGACCAGCCTGGCTAACATGATAAAACCCCGCTTCTACTAAAAATATAAAAAATTAGCTAGGCATGGTGGCGCGGGCCTATAATCCCAGCTATTTGGGAGGCTGAGGCAGGAGAATCGCTTGAAACCGGGAGGTGGAGGTTGCAGTGAGCCAAGATCCCGCCATTGCACTCCCGTCTGGGCAACAAGAGCGAAACTCCAAAAAAAAAGATTGTATGAGGCCAGGCGTGGTGGGTAATCCCAGCACTTTGGGAGGCCGAGGCGGGCAGATCACAAGGTCAGGAGATCGAGATCATCCTGGCTAACATGGTGAAACCCTGCCTCTACTAAAAGTACAAAAAAAATTAGCCGGGTGTGGTGATGGACGCCTGTAGTCCCAGCTACTCGGGAGGCTGAGGCAGGAGAATTGCTTGAATCCAGGAGGCGGAGGTTGCAATGAGCTGAGATTGCACCACTGCACTCTAGTCTCGGTGACAGAGTGAGATTCCATCTCAAAAAAAAAAAAAAAAAAGTTTATATGAATGTGATCTCTTTCTCAAAATACCTTATTGTATTATACTCACCCTTCTTGTGATGATGTGAGATGCTTAAATGCCATGTGATGAGATGTGGTGAATGACATAGGCCTTGTAATGCAGCCTTAGGCTCCTATTGACCTTGAACACAAGCCCACTGCAGTAATGCCACAGTCGCTCTGATAACCAAGACAGCTACTAAGTAAGTAATGGGCAGGGAGTGTGTGCAGCATGGATATGCTGGACAAAGGGATGACTCCCATCCAGCGGGACACAGCAAGGTGACTCGAGATTTCATCACAACATTCAGAAGAGCTTACAATTTAAAACTTATGAATTGTTTATTTCTGGAATTTTCCATTTAATATTTTCAGGCCATAGTTGACCATGGGTAACTGAAACCTCAGAAAGTGAAACCATGGATGGGGTCGACTAATGTCCTTCGGTATGGTGGGAGTGTCGAGTATGAAATGGGAGTACAGATGAGGCTACAGATGAGCCTAGACTTTATCCTCAAGGTGGTGGGCAGCCACTGAAGGCTTTTAAACAGAGCTGAGAAGTCTCTGTTAGATTTTCTGGCAGGAGGTCACTGGTGACCTTGAACAGAGCAGTTTCTGGGAGGTAGGAGCAGATTCAGAATTCCGAGAGAATTGTGTTTTTCTTGTCAGACTGGGGCTCCCCAGCGAGTGCTATGTTGCTCTCATCAGACTGTGGTACATCAAGGGCGTTGTGATACTTCCAGCAAATTGGTGGTTTCCCAGGACATTCTGTGTTTCCCCAGAGGGCTATGTGACCCCTTCCAGGGAGCTTTCTCAAAGGGTCTTGAGTCTCTCCCATCAGATTGAGGAATCCTCAAGGCTAAGAAACCATTTTAGGCCAGACACGGTGGCTCACGCCTGTAATCCCAGCACTTTGGGAGGCTGAGGTGGGCGGATCACAAGGTCAGGAGTTCGAGACCATTCTGGCCAACATGGTGAAACCTAAAAATGCAAAAACTAGCTGGGCATGGTGGCGTGCACCTGTAGTCCCAGCTACTTGGGAGGGTAAGGCAGAAGAATCGCTTAAACCCGGGAGGCAGAGGTTGCAGTGAGCTGAGATCGCACCACTGCACTCCAGCCTGGAGACAGAGTGAGACTCTGTCTCAAAAAAAAAAGAAACCATTTCATGGACAGAATGAGACCCTGTCTCAAAGATTAGGAGCTCCTCTGTGGGTTGTATGTGCTGTGAGACTGGAATCCCTAAGGGGCTCTATGTCCCTTTTATCAGATAGGCTCTTTACAGGATTCTGTGTCTCCCTCATTGGTCTTGAGCACTTGCCAAGCTCTCCCCTGCAGGAGAGCTTCGTGCGCCTGGCGGAGGCCTGTGGGGACTCGGAGCAGAGCATGAACAACTGGCTGAGTCTGCTGGACAGCTGCTGCTGGCTGTAACATGTAAAGGAGGCACTGAGCACTGCCTGCCTGGCAGCCCAGGGCATGGAGAGGTAAGGCCCCCTTGACACAGAATAGGGCGGGATGGGCAGGGCTCTCAACCCCTGAATGCAAAACTGTGATTCAGTAAGCAAATATAGCCTAGAACTGGGTCCATTCTATTCCTGGCCTGGTACATGGGGCTGAAGGCACAGACAGCACCCTGCTTGTGACTTCACTGGCCTAACTCATCCTGGACCCCTTGAGCAAAACCATGACTGGATTCCAGGAACTGGTGGAGTGGGAGTGGATCCAGGAAAGTAAGCGACCACCCAACCCCAGCCTTACCCTCCATCCAGAAACCTTGCTTCCTCGTGCCCATTGCTCTGCCCCACTCCCCAGGCCGGCCACCCCTTCCAGCTGTGCTGTGCCCACTCAGCCTTCTCCCATGCCCACCCCAAGCATGAGGCACCCACCTTTCTCTTCTTCCTGGACTGCGTGTGGCAGCCAGGCCGCCAGTTCCCACTGTCATTGGAGTTTGGGGAAGGGCTACTGTTGGCGCTACTTGGGCACGCCTATGCCTCCCCTTTTGGCACCTTTCTCTGTAACAGCGAAAAGGAGAGGTAAGCTGAGGGGGTGTTGAGGTGGGTTAGGGGCAGGCAGAGGAAGGGGTTGTGTACCTGTGCCATCAGCACCTTCCTTCCTTTTTTTTTTTTTTTTCAGACGAAGTCTCGCTCTGTCGCCTGGTCTGGAGTGCAGTGGCGCGATCTGGACTCACTGCAACCTTAGCCTTCCTGGTTCTCCAGCCTCAGACCCCCGGGTGGCTGGGATTACAGGCATGCGCCATCACGTCTGGCTAATTTTTATACTTTTAGTTGAGGTGGAATTTCACTACATTGGCCAGTCTGATCTCAAACTCCTGACCTCAGGTGATCCACACACCTCAGCCTCCCAAAGTGGTGGGATTACAGGCGTGAGCCACCGTGCCCGACCAGCGGCTTACTTCCTTAGGAGCCATCTTTCTCAAATTCAAGTGAGTTTGTCTTTTAGGAAAACTGAGTGTTCTCCTTGCCCCTGTCTCCAAATCTCATACTTCCTCCTAACTTCTGCAAATCCAGAGATAAATAGGTCTAAGGCCAATCATTTAGACATACCTACTCTGTCCATAGCCAATTGCAAATGAACCCCTGCTTTGAAAACAAGGATTACAGGGGAAATTTGCTGCAAAAATAGTTTCTGGGGTTCTCTACCACTTTGCCAGGTTGATTCTTTCCAAGCAATAGAATGGAAGTTGAAAGCAGAGTCTAATAATTTGGGCTCAAATTCCAGTTTCATCACTCACCTGCTGGGTGTTCATAGCAAACCTGTTTGAGTCTCAATCTCATCAGTAGCATGAAGGGGATAAAAGTAGCCGTAATCTGGCCGGGTGCAATGGCTCACGCCTGTAATCCCAGCACTTTGGGAGGCTGAGGCAGGCGGGTCACCTGAGGTCAGGAGTTCGAGACCAGCCTGGCCAACATGGTGAAACCCCCGTCTCTACTAAAAATACAAAAAATTAGGCTGGGCACGGTGGCTCACACCTGTGATTCCCGCACTTTGGGAGGCTGAGGTGGGTGGATCACGAGGTCAAGAGATCAAGACCACCCTGGCTAACATGGTGAAACCCTGTCTCTACTAAAAATACAAAAAATTAGCCAGGCATGTTGGCACCTGCCTGAAGTCCCAGCTACTCAGGAGGCTGAGGTAGGAGAATCACTTGAACCTGGGAGTCAGAGGTTGCAGTGAGCCAAGATTGCGCCACTGCACTCCAGCCTGGGTGACAGAGCAAGACTCCGTCTCAAAACAAAACAAACAAAAAAATTACCCGAGCGTGGTGGCACACGCCTGTAATCCCAGCTACTCAGGAAGCTGAGGCAGAATTGCTTGCACCTGGGAAGCAGAGGTTGCAGTGAGCCAAGATCATGCCACTGCGTTCCAGCCTAGGCAACAGAGTGGGACTCCATTAAATAAATAAACAAATAAATAAAAGAAGTGGTATTTTTATTATTTGGTTGGCCTGTTGCATACGCTCCCAATCAGCCCCAGATGCCAGCTGTCTTATGAGACTGAGATGCGGGGAGGGTTCACTCCTTTCCAGAGTGATCAGATTTAATTATATTCTGTTGCTCAGTCTTCCTCCATACCCCATCCTGCTTCACTAACCCCACTAGTCTTGGATCATCTCTATTTACTTCCCTCTCCCCCATCCTTCATCTTTAGTCTTTCTCCTAAAATTGTCTGAGTTTGGTCCTCCCTTGCCAGAAGGCCCTCCCCCCCTCTTCATCCACACTAGTCTCTTCCATCTGGATTCTCCAGCAGCTGCCTCACTCTTCTCTGCATCTTCATTGTTATCAGTTTTCTTTCAAAAGCTCCTGGGTCCAGGCCTATCAATATTCACAGTGGGCCTTTCCCGCCTTCTTTCTTTGGCTTCTGCCGTTTTCCCCAAGTGTTGGCTGTTGCTTTGCACAGCGGGTATGCTAGGTCTGTTGAGACTCAGCTCAAACATCACATTCTTAATTAGCCTTCTCTGACACTGAGGCAAAACTAAATTGGTTTCTCCCTTTAAATAGAACTCCTTAAGAAGTAGGACTTTTGTCTTGTTCCTCTTTTATTCTAGTGCCCAGTACAAGATCTGACTGGCAATGTTTGCAAGAAAAAGGAGAAAAGGAGAGGTTATCACTGCCCCAAAGTGGCTGTCACCCTACTAACCAGGGCTGCCCACGCAGACTCCCAGAGGGCATACCTGGGGCTAGAAACTTACTCCCTGCCTTTCTGCAGATGCCCGTGTGAAGTGAGGACTCAGATGCACTCCCTGTGGTCTTGGCTCAGCCAGCCAAAAGAGCAACAAAGACTCCGGAACCCACTCTACATCCTCAATCCCTTGGCCATCCGTGGAGCCCCAGAGCCTGCGGCTGGGCAAGGTGAGCCCCACACCTTCTCCACGGGGGATTATCCCTCCGCTCAGCGTCCTGACCTGTGTTCCTCCTCCTCGGGCCTGTTTCTTCGCTGGACCCACTCACCTGAGCCTGCAGAAGCCGCATGGGGGAAGAGCGTGGCAAACAGTGACAGGAAGGGAGAAGACAGAAGCCTCTCAGCCAACTACTTCAGCCCCCACCCTAAGCACTGGCTCCTTGGACAGCCACCGAGACATTCCTGAAACCTCTGCAGGCCCCTTAGGACCTTTACACCTTGGAAGAGGATGCCTGCGACCCAGGCTGGCCAAAAGTACGGACGGTCTTAAGTTTGAGGTGTCCAAAGTATAGGGAGGTCTAAATAATAAAAGTCTCCATGATCGGCATCCCCTTGCTGGGGTGTCAGTGAAAAGGAAAGATGATAAAACAGACCCCACAAAATATCTGACCAGAAGCCATTTATTACCAAACCAATTTATTTCTTAGAGTTCAAAACCTTCTGTGAGGGCCGGGCGCGGTGGCTCAAGCCTGTAATCCCAGCACTTTGGGAGGCCGAGACGGGCGGATCACGAGGTCAGGAGATCGAGACCATCCTGGCTAACCCAGTGAAACCTCGTCTCTACTAAAAAAATACAAAAAACTAGCCGGGCGAGATGGCGGGCGCCTGTAGTCCCAGCTACTCGGGAGGCTGAGGCAGGAGAATGGCGTAAACCCGGGAGGCGGAGCTTGCAGTGAGCTGAGATCGGGCCACTGCACTCCAGCCTGGGCCACAGAGCCAGACCCCGTCTCAAAAAAAAAAAAAAAAAAAAAAAAAAACCTTCTGTGAGAATCTTCTCTGGCCCGGATGGAGATCCAGCTTATTATTATTATTATTATTTTGAGACGGAGTTTCGCTCTTGTTGCCCAGGCTGGAGTGCAATGACACGATCTCAGCTCACTGCAACCTCTGCCTCCTGGGTTCAAGTGATTCTCCTGCCTCAGCCTCCTGAGTAGCTGGGACTATAGGCGCGTGCCACCCTGCCCTGCTAATTTTTATATTTTTAGTAGAGACGGGGTTTCTTCATGCTGGTCAGGCTGGTCCCAAACTCCTGACCTCAGGTGATCCGCCCACCTTGACCTCCCAAAGTGGTGAGATTACAGGCATGAACCACCGCACCCGGCCGGAGATCCAGCTTCTCAAGCCTCAAACTCGAATTCGAAGTACTGTGGGTCGAAGTAATGGATACGGACGTAACCATCTTCACCGCCGCTGCTGTAGCTGGAAAAAGATAGCCAGGCACCAGTCAGGTGCCTACTCTAGGAGAGGCAGAGACCCAACCCGGGCTTAGCTCAGCTGCTTCACTGGGACCCTACCTCTTGCCATCAGGATGGAAAGCAACACTGTTGATAGGTCCAAAGTGACCCTTGACTCTTCCAAACTCTTCTTCAAAGGCCAAATGGAAGAACCTGGAGGTAAAGGGACACAATTAATTCACTTTCCATCTCCTTCCAAAACATTTTGAAGGTGGCGCTCCCCAAATGCAAATTGTTATATTTATTTATTTATTTATTTTGAGACGGAGTCTCGCTCTGTCGCCCAGGCTGGAGTGGAGTGGTGCAATCTCAGCTCACTGCAAGCTCCGCCTCCCAGATTCACGCCATTCTGCTGCCTTAGCCTCCTAAGTAGCTGGGACTACAGGTGCCCGCCACCATGCCCAGCTAACTTTTTTGTATTTTTAGTAGAGATGGGGTTTCACTGTGTTAGCCAGGATGGTCTTGATCTCCTGTCCTCCTGATCTGCCCGTCTCAGTCTCCCAAAGTGCTGGGATTACAGGCGTGAGCCACCGCGCCCGGCCCCATTTATTTATTTTGAGATGGAGTCTTACTCTGTCACCCAGGGTGGAGTACAGTGGCGCAATCTCAGTTCACTGGAACCTCCACCTCCTGGGTTCAAGCAATTCTCCTGCCTCAGCCTCCCGAGTGGCTGGGATTATAGACGCCTGGCTAATTTGTGTATTTTTAGTAGAGATGGGGTTTCACCATGTTGGCCAGGCTGGTCACGAACTCGGCTTCTGCTTTATTTTTTGTGATATAATTTGCATTTAAGGCCAGGCGTGGCGGCTCATGCCTGTAATCCCAGCACATTGGGAGGCCGAGGAAGGCAGATCGCTTGAGGCCAGGAGTTTGAGACCAGCCTTGCCAACATCTCTACTAAAAATACAAAAAGCAGCCAGGCACGGTGGTGTGCACCTGTAATCTGAGCTACTCAGAGGCTTAGCAGGAGGATTGCTTGAGCCCAGGAGGTTGCAGTGAGCAGAAATGGTGCCACTGCACTCCAGCCTAGGCAACAGAGTGAGACCCTGTCTCAAAAAATAATAATAAAGCAGAAAAATTGAGATAATAAGTGAATGTGAACAAAATAAGATGAAGTTGGGGGCTGTGGGCTGTGGGCTGTGGTTCACGCCTGTAATCCCAGTACTTTGGGAGGCTGAGGGCAGAGGATCACTTGCGCCCAGGAGTTCGAGGCCAGCCTGGGCAACATAGTGAGACCCTGTATCTTTATTTTTTAACTTTTTTATTATAAGGGGAAGACTGGACCCAGAAGTCTGCCTAAATTCATAGCTAATACTTACAGAGTGCCTACTACGTGCTGGGCAGTGCTTAAAGAGCTTAATAAATATTAACTGAATAATTTAATCTGCATAATTTTATGGTAAGTATATTGTCACTGTCTCATTATACAATAGAGGAAATATGGGCATAGAGAAATATAATGAAGGCCGGGCACAGTGGCTCATGCCTGTAATCCCAACACTTTGGGAGGCCAAGGTGGGCAGATTACTTAAGGCCAGGAGTTCATTCAAGACCAGCCTGGCCAACATGGTGAAACCCTGTCTCTTCTAAAAATACAAAAATTAGCCAGGTGTGTTGGTGGGTGCCTGTAATCCCAGCTACCCGGGAGGCAGAGGCAGAGATCACACCATTGCACTCCAGTCTGGGTGACAGAGCAAGATTCCGTCTCGGGGGAAAAAAAAAAAAAGGTGCACCCCATGAGATTTCAATTTGGAAGAGCTCTCTTCCTCTTTACCTGGCCTCAAACTTGCCAATCCTGGTGGAGGTTGTGGTTACATCCATGGCTTCCTGACCACCACCCAGGACCACCTGAATGGAAGAAGAAACTCTAGATGGGCCCGATGGACACCAAGTCCATTTTCTGTTTTTCTCCTGCCATATACATTTTTCACATCTCACACAGCTCAATGGGAGGATACCAAAGGTAGGGGATGATCGGACACTTCTGCCACCTCCTGCCCGCTTCCCTGGGGCTATTCATCCTTCCAGCTTTGTCACTCCTCTGGGAATCTCCTCTCTGCCTGACATCATTTCCCCCACAATGTTGTAGCCCAACTTCTGGACAAGCATCTAGAACTTGGAAGCTTCCTGAGGCTTTAGCAGGAAGGCTGGATGGGGTTCTCTTACATGGTCATAGTTGGGGGAGAGAGCAGCTGAGTTGACAGGACGTTCTGTCCGGAAAGTCTTCTGATGTTCAAGAGTTGTGGAGTCAAAAAGCTGGAGAGAGAAGGCAAGGGGGATATCTGTAGAAAGAGCCTTCCTGGGGGAAGTCGGGCAGGGTGAGCTGTGCAGCAGGAGGGAGGCAGCAGCCCTGCCAGACCCCTGCCCAGGCTCACCTTGGCTGTGTTGTCCTTGGATGCGGTCACAAACATGGTCATGTCCCTGGACAACTGGATGTCATTGATCTGCCGGGAGTGCTCCTTAACATTCACCAACACCTCTCCAGACTGGGGAAGGAGGAAGAGTGAGACCGACTGGGCCCAATCCCTACTAATCTCAGTTCCCCAGAAACCTAAGCACCCAAATGAGAAAGCTGAGATAGCATGGACTTTGTGTTTTCCTCACCCCCTCTATCTAATCAGTCACCCCTAAATATCCCTTGACTCTGTCCAGTAATGTACATCCTATGCCTGATGGCTAGTTCAGGTCCATTCTCCAAACATAACCTGCAAACGCTGTTGGAAGGAAAATCTGGCCATAGATAACCCTTTCAAGATTCCCTACTGCCTGGAGGAAAATCAAAACTCTTTTTTTTTTTTTTTTTTTGAGGCGAGTCTCGTTCTGTCGCCCAGGCTGGAGTGCAGTGGCCGGATCTCAGCTCACTGCAAGCTCTGCCTCCCGGCTTTACGCCATTCTCCTGCCTCAGCCTCCGGAGTAGCTGGGACTACAGGCGCCCACCACCTCGCCCGGCTAGTTTTTTGTATTTCTTAGTAGAGATGGGGTTTCACCGTGTTAGCCAGGATAGTCTCGATCTCCTGACCTCGTGATCCGCCCGTCTCGGCCTCCCAAAGTGCTGGGATTACAGGCTTGAGCCACCGCGCCCGGCCGAAAATCAAAACTCTTTATCTCCTCACACTTAAGGACGTTTAAAATCTATTCCCTGTCCTCTGTCCCCAAGACTGCATCCCAATGGTTCCTGAAGACTCCATACTTTCTTAACTCTGTGCCTTTGCTTTTGCTGTTCCTTTTGCCTGTGGGATGTTCTTTCCTTCCTGCTTGAAGCTCCATTTATTCTCCAGGGTTTAATGTACACACCACCTCCCTGGGACAGTGCACCTTCCACACCTGGTTGAGACTTCTACGGTGGCACAGTTCACAATCTGACTCAGGTGCTAGCTGTTTGCAAGTCCCTTCCAAGGGGGAAGGGACTGTGTCTGATTTACTTCTTTGTTCTAGGAGCTCAGCACAGGGCATTATACTCTGGTGGCAGGGAACTGCTCATTTGTGATCCTTAATTTTTTTTTTTTTTTGAGACAGGGTCTTGTTCTATCACCCAGGCTGGAGTACAGTGGCACAGTCATGGCTCACTGCAGCCTCAATCTCCCAGACTCAAGCAATCTTTCAGCCTCATCATCTTGAGTACCTGGGACCAGAGGCACGCTCCACCACACCCAGCTAATTTTTAATTTTTTTTTTTTTAGAGATAGGGTTTTCCTGTATTGCCCAAGCTGATCTCAATCCCTGGGGCTCAAGCAATCCTCCTGCTCCAGTCTCCCAAAGTGTTGGGATTCCAGGTGTGAGTCACCGCACCCGGCCTGTGATCCTTATTAACATGTCCTGAGTACTTTGTGACAAGTTTTTCAAACATGTGATATCATTTGATCCTTGAAACATTTTACAGATAAACAGGGTCAGAGAAGTTATGTAACTTGCCCAAGATCACACAGCTAAAAAGTAGTGAAATCTACATTTCAATCTCACCTCTGCTCTTTTTAAAATTTTTTATTAATTTTTTTTTAAATTTATTAGAAAATCCCAGCACTTTGAGAGGTTGAGGCGGGTCAACCTCCCAAAGTGCTGGGTCTCACTGTCACCCAGGCTGGAGTGTAGTGGTATGATCACAGCTCACTATAGCCCCAACCCCTGGGCTCAAGAGATCCTCCTGTCTTGGCCCCCAAAGGCACTGGGATTACAGATGTGAGCCACAGCATACAGCTCCACCCTTGCTCTGAACTACTGTGCTATCACCAGTGCCTGAGGCAGGTGGACCATCTGAGGTCAGGAGGTCAGGGGTTCAAGACCAGCCTGGCCACCATGGTGAAACCCCATCTCTACTAAAAATACAAAAATTACCCAGGCGTGGTGGTGGGTGCCTATATTCCCAGCTACTTGAGAGGCTGAGGCAAGAGAATGGCTTGAATCCAGGAGGCAGAGGTTGCAGTGAGCCGAGATCGTACCACTGTACTCCAGCCTGGGCAACAGGGTGAGACTCTGTCTCAAAGAAAAAAAAAATACAGGTGTGGTGGCTCATGCCTGTAATCCCAGCACTTCGGGAGGCGAAGGTGGGCGGACTGCCTGAGGTCAGGAGTTCGTGACCAGTCTGGCCAACATGGTGAAACCCCATCTCTACTAAAAATACAAAAAAAATTAGCCAGGCGTGGTGGCGTGTGCCTGTAATCCCAGCTACTCGGGAGGCTGAGGCAGGGGAATTGCTTGAACCCGGGAGGTGGAGGTTGCAGTGAGCCGAGATGGCGCCACTGCACTCCAGCCTGGGCGAGAGAAACTCCACCTTAAAAAAAAAAAAAGAATCATTCTGGTAGGCTCAGGCCCCATGTGGCCTCTTACCTTGGCACTATACTGGTTGAGCTCTCCACTCTCATGGCCAGCGATGATGCACTCCCCCAGGGGTCCCCAAACGGCACTGGTGATTTTAGAGTCGTTGCAAGGGATCTTCATGTAGGGCTCATTGTTGTCTGTGTGGAGCAGTAGATGTTAGGCCCTGGGCTCTAGAGCTGCACCCTTTACCTCAACCCCAGCCCTAATCCCAGCCCTCACCAATCTGGCTCGGATCCCGCAGGTCAAAGAAGCTCACAAAGCACTGGTAGCCCATCTGCTTGTCTGTGGAGAACATGATGATGTTGCCCCCAAAGTCAAAACCACAGGTCCGGACAGCCGAATTGGTCTTGAGAAGGGCCAGCTGCTTCCCTGGAAACAGGCAAGAGTCTGGGCTACACCATCCATTGCAATTGCAGGGAGGACATTCTAGAGAATGCCACCATCGCATCTCACTGTTTCTCTTGCTCCAGTAACCCAAACTTAGAAAGTATTTTTTCTTTTTTTTTTTCTTTTTTTAAGACAGAGTCTCGCTCTGTTTCCCAGGCTGGAGTGCACTGGCACGATCTCCGCTCACTGCAAGCTCCACCTCCTGGGTTCAAGCCATTCTCCTGCCTCAGCCTCCCAAGTAGCTGGGACTATAGGCGCCCACCACCACGCCCCGCTCATTTTTTGTATTTTTAGTAGAGACGGGGTTTTACCATGTTAGCCAGGATAGTCTCGATCTCCTGACCTCATGATCCGCCCACCCTGACGTCCCAAAGTGCTAGAATTACAGGTGTGAGCCACTGCGCCAGGCCCCCCTTTTTTTTTTTGAGACAGAGTTTTGCTCTCGTCCCATAGGCTGGAGTGCAATGGTGTGATCTCGGCTCACTGCAACCTTTCAAGCGATTCTCCTGCCTCAGCCTCCCGAGTAGTTGGGATTACAAGCACCCACCACCATGCCTGGCTCATTTTTGTATTTTTAGTAGACGGGGTTTCGCCTTGTTGGCCAGGCTGGTCTTGAACTCCTGACCTCAGGTGATCCACCCGCCTCAACCTCCTAAAGTGCTGGGATTAACAGGCGTGAGCCACCACGCCTGGCCAAGTATTTTAACTTCTTATCCAGACTCTTTCCTCAGACATCCTGCTAATGTGGTACTGCTCATACGTAGACTGCAATATATCTATCTCCCCACTCAGACTGCAATCCTCCACAGCAAAGACCTGATCTGATTTCCCTGCATGTCCCCAGTGCCCAGCATAGACCTGGCACTAAACAGAACTTAGGCTGGGCACAGTGGCTTATGCCTGTAATCCCAGCACTTTGGGAGGCTGAGGTGGATCACTTGAGGTGAGGAGTTTGAGACCAGCTTGGCCAACATGGTGAAACCCCATCTCTACTAAAAATACAAAAATTAGCCACCGGCCAGGCGCAGTGGCTCATGCCTGTAATCCCATCACTTTGGGAGGCTGAGGTGGGTGGATCACCTGAGGTCTGGAGTTTGAGACCAGCCTGGCCAACACAGTAAACCCTGTCTCTACTAAAAATACAAAAATTAGTCAGGTGTGATGGCGCATGTCTATAATCCCAGCTATTCGGGAGGCTGAGACAGGAGAATCACTTGAACTCAGGAGGCAGAGGTTGCAGTGAGCCAAGATTGTGCCACTGCACTCCAGCCTGGGTGACAGAGCGAGAGAATCCATCTCAAAAAAAAAATTAGCCAAGCATGGTAGTGTGCGTCTATAATCCCAGCTACTCAGGCTGGCTGAGACAGGAGAATCCCTTGAACCCGGGAGGCAGAGGTTGCAGTGAGCCAAGATCATGCCATTGCTCTCCAGCCTGGGCGACAGCGAGACTCTGTCTCAAAAACAAGAAAAAGAAAAAAAAAAAAAGAAAACTTAATAGGCTCCCCTGTCTTCAGTCTTAGCTCTTCCAGGGCCTCCCCCTGCTCCCTGACCTTGCTAAACTGAACAGACCCCTACTCTTGCCTGCTCAGGGACCTCCACAGCACCCCATATTCTATGGAACAAAGCCAAGCTCCTGAGTGTGGCATTCAAGACCTGTTCTGGCCTTAGCCTGACTCTCCAGCTTCATCTTTTCCATGACTGTGTATTTCACCCCCCTACCCCCACCCCACCAAGAAGCAGGAATTGCAGCCAGATCAGATGACTTGGACACAACAGTCTCCACACTTTCACTCCTGCATGTGCCAAAGTGATGACGTCTTTCCTCATCCTTTAAGCCCCAGCTCATATGACATTTACCTTGGGAAACCTTCCCAGGCTGCTCCCATCCCCACTCTAGGGAGCCAGTTCTGGGCTCTGGCCTCCCATAGTAATCTACGCTTCCTCTACCATGGTGTGTATCTTACTGTAAGACTTCTTTTCTCATCTGTCTTTCTTGTCTCTTATTCCCTAGCCTGGAAACTATCTATGGATTTCATCTCTATTTTCCTAGGACCTGTTGCTAAAAAAGTGAATGAACCTAGCTTACCTGTTTCACAGTCCCAGAGACGACAGCTGTTGTCAGCTGAGCCAGTGAGGACATGCTTGGTGTCCCCTGAAGAGTTGTTAAGAAACATGACGAAGTTCACCTGAGCCCTTGTCCTCTGGGGGAGGCCAAGTGAGTCATCTCCCTGTTCAGCCCCAAAGAGCCTTTCTTCCCCTCTTACCTCCTTATCCAGAACTGGAACTTGTCCTAAATGTTTCCCCAGCCAGTGAAGAGACCAGGGAATAGGAGGTATTGTTCTCTAGGCCCTCAACAACACCCCCAACTCCCAACTTCCAACCTAGCTTCTCCATTGCTGACAGACCCTAGCAGCATGGACTCAGAGCCAAAACAAGGATACAGTCAGCGTCCACACACCACACAGCTCCGGTATGGCCCATGTAGGTGCCCAGCCTCTCACCATTCACAGAGTACCATACATTGACGATCTGGAAAAGTCAAACCACAGGATAGTAAGAGCGATGCTTCCTACTTTACCCCAGGAACCCTCAGCAGCCTGTAGCCAGGCTGATTCTGCCCTCTTCTCTTCATTTCTTGGGAAACAGCAGGGAGCTGATAAAAAGACCAACTCCTGGATTCTCCTCCCTTTCTGAAGGTAAGCAACAGAGGAGTCAGGCGGCTTGTAAAAGCATCCTCATTTGTTAGCTCCAGCTCTCCTGGGACTCCCAGTGGCTCCAAAGAATAAAAGGCCAAGTTGAGCTCCAGTCCAGAAAAACAGTATCTCTGATGTCTTATCCAAGTGGGAGCAGTTGATAGTAGGGAAGTCTGGGTTCCAGTGCCTGCTCTGCCACTGTCTCACTGTACGATCTCAAATACAGTGCTTCTCTCCTTTGAAGTTCAGTTTTCTCATCTTGAAAATGGCCAGGCTGGGTGTGGTAGCTCACGCCTGTAATCCTAGCACTTTGGGAGGCTGAGGCAGGCGGATCACCTGAGGTCAGGGGTTCAAGACCAGCCTGGCCAACATGGTGAAACCCTGTCTCTACTAAAAATACAAAAAGTTAGCCGGGCGTGGTGGCACGAGCCTGTAGTCCCAGCTACTCAGGAGGCTGAGGCAGGAGAATCGCTTGAACCTGGGAGGCAGAGGCTGCAGTGAGCCGCGATTGCACCACTGCACTCCAGCCTGTGTGACAGAGCGAGACTCCGTACCCCAAAAAATAAAATAAAATTTTAAAAAGGCAGTATCATGAGGGACTGTTTTGCATTGAGTAGCAGGATGGGATTGACTTAAAATGAGACTAGAGACAGCCTCATTAAGTCCCCTGTGTCTGAATAACACAGCCTGCACTATCCTGGTAGAAAAATTAGATTATCCCTAAAGGCCGCATCCCATTATATGGGCAAGCTGACCCTCATCCTTACCCCTTTCCACAGTGGTCTCTTGCTTTTCTTTTCTTTTTTTTTTTTGAGACAGAGTCTGGCTCTGTTGTCCAGGCTGGAGCGCAGTGGCGCCATCTCGGCTCACTGCAGCCTCCGCCTCCCGGGTTCACGCCATTCTCCTGCCTCAGCCTCCCGTGTAGCTGGGACTACAGGCACCCACCACCACGCTCGACTAATTTTTTGTACTTTTAGTAGAGACGGGGTTTCACCGTGTTAGCCAGGATGGTCTCGATCTCCTGACCTCGTGATCCGCCCGCCTCACCTTCCCAAAGTGCTGGGATTACAGGCTTGAGTCACCCCGCTCGGCAACTGTCTCTTGCTTTTCTTGGAGTGCAGTGGCACGATCTCAGCTCACCGGGCTCCAGCGATCCTCTCGTTTCAGACTCCGAAGCAGCTGAGGCCACAGGCGCGAGCCACCACATCAGGCTAATTTTTTGTGTGTAGAGATGGGTCTTACTATGTTGCTCAAGCTGGTCTCCAACTCCTGGGCTCAAGCGATCCTCCCACCTCGGCCTCTCAAAGTGCTGGGATTACAGGCGTGAGCCACCGCAGTCGGCCAATCGAGTTCTTCCCTACCTTTCCCAGTAGAATACTTTCGCCAACCTACCCCCGGGATGGCCTCTCCCTACTTCTCAGAATGGGCCGTTCTTTGGTTCCCCGCTAACGGCAAAACTGGCATGTCCACCCATCGTCCTGGCAGAAGGATCTCTCCCCTCCCGGACCCCCTCCGCATGGTCCCGCCCGCCCTCCAGCCGACGCTCACAGGGTCCTTGGCCACAGTAAAGAGGAGGTCTCCTTCGCGGTTATACTTAATCTGCGTAATGGACCGCTCATGGCCCTGCAGTAGGATCGGCTTCTGTGGGGACAAGATGGTAACGTCAGTGCTCGGAATTGGGCCCTGGCCTCAGCCCAGGACCCCCACTGCAATACCCATAACTCTGAAACTCACCATCCCGGCGGTGACGCGAGGAAGTCCGCAACGTGAGTAGGACCGGAAAACGCTTTGGGTCCACTTCCGGATTATGGGTCTCCGCCCCCTCGTTCCCGGAAGTAGAAGACAGCGGCGTTGCCATGGCGGCGTCTCTGGGTAGGTAGCCGACCCCGCCCCTCCATGGATTTCCCGACCCTCGCCTCGAATTCATTTCCTGCTCCACCTGCACCCCCTAATCCCGACCCCTGCTACAACCCCAGAGGCTGGACTCCTGGATTCATCTCCCCAGCCTCCCTGGGCCTGCCTTAGCCGCCAGTCGCAGCCGAGGCGAAGACAGCGAAGGAGGGAAGTGGGGGCGGCTAGCTGGGGCTAGGAGGCCAGGAGAGGGCGGGGTGGGCGGCCGTTTGGGGTGGGGGTCAGGGTGACGCACTCGTCTGTATTCAGGGCAGGTGCTGGCTCTGGTGCTGGTGGCCGCTCTGTGGGGTGGCACGCAGCCGCTGCTGAAGCGGGCCTCCGCCGGCCTGCAGCGGGTTCATGAGCCGACCTGGGCCCGGCAGTTGCTACAGGAGATGAAGACCCTCTTCTTGAATACTGAGGTGCGTCTGTGAAAGGCCCCTCTCTCGGGGGAGTTGCCACCAATAATTTGGTCTTTGGAGTCAAACAGGTCTGGGTCAGCCCCACCCCCACTCACCAGAAATTCTCCGAAGAGTCAGTTGTCCTCCTTAAGCCTCAGTTTCATCATCTGTAAATGGCGATTATAATAATAACTATCTGATAGGGCAGTTGTGGGAATTAGGTGAGATACGTAGAGCATTTAGCTTTGGGCCTAGAACATAGTAAGTGCTCAATCTATGGCTGCCATTATTCACATTTTATTATTGTGATTCCTTCAGTTAAATAAGGCAACATTTGTGAGCCTTTCCAGAGGGAGGACTTAGGGCTCAAATTGGCCCTGCAGGGGAGGAGTTCAGAGAAGGAAGGCTGGAGCTGGAGGACTTGGGGAAGGATTCCTGGAGGAGCTGACGTTGGCATCAAGGCCTTGCAGATGGGAATTAGCAGAGTTGAGGGAGAGGGTAGTTTGAGCAAAGGCACAGAGTTCAGTCTGTTTCTCTCTTTGCCCTGGAAGGGTTCTCTTTAGAGGGATTAGTGTTCTCTGGGTCTTTATAACCCTCCCTCCCTCCAAGGAAAGGCATTCGCTAGGAGCTCAAAGAAGGCAGTGCTGCTCAGTCAGGCCATCACACTGACTGCAGGTTTCTCCTCTTTCCAGTACCTGATGCCCTTTCTCCTCAACCAGTGTGGCTCCCTTCTCTATTACCTCACCTTGGCATCGACAGGTGGGTCCTGGCTTGGAACTGTTCTGCTTAGTGTTTGAGGCCACCTGGAAGAGTGATTTGAGGGGGTGGAGCTTGAAACACCTCATTCCCCTCAGTGAGAGAGGGCTGACTAGCTCTAGTTCCCTCTTAGTACCCTCTTCTCTGAACAAAAGGGACACAGTGGGCTGGTTATGAGTATGTTGCTAGGCACTGGCGTTGGTTTGAAGCCTGGCAGTCTTGTGTGACCAGCGGAGGAAGAAGGAAGGTTCATTTTGCTGTGCCAAGTGCTGGCTTTCACATTCTTGCTTCCACTGTGTGCTACCTGCCTGACCATGAGCAAGTCCCTCATTTGAGCCTTGGTTTTATACAGCTGGCTTCATAGCATTGTGAGGATTAAATTTAATGAATGAGAAACATGTAGGAGAGTGCCTGGCACACAATTAGAGCTCCATATACATAAATTTCCTTTCTCTTGACATTTGTTGACTGCCCTCTACTACGTCAGATACTGCACTAGTCTTACACATTATTTAATTCCAATCATGATTCTGTAAAGCAGACATGATTATCTTAGAAAATGAAGTTGCGGCCGGGCGCGGTGGCTCAAGCCTGTAATCCCAGCACTTTGGGAGGCCGAGACGGGCGGATCACAAGGTCAGGAGATCGAGACCATCCTGGCTAACACGGCGAAACCCCGTCTCTACTAAAAACACAAAAAAATTAGCCGGGCGAGGTGGCGGCGCCTGTGGTCCCAGCTACTCTGGAGGCTGAGGCAGGAGAATAGCGGGAACCCGGGAGGCGGAGCTTGCAGTGAGCTGAGATCTGGCCACTGCACTCCAGCCTGGGCGACAGAGCGAGACTCCGTCTCAAAAAAAAAAAAAAAAAAAAAAAAAGAAAATGAAGTTGCAAAACTTTGGGCAATTTCACCTCTCTTAAGTCCCACAGTATGTCAGTGCAGAAGGATTTGAAGCCATATATTAAAGTTTATGCTCGACTGGGCATGGTGTCTCACGCCTGTAATCCCAGCCCTTTGGGAGGCCAAGGAGGGCAGATCACTTGAGGTCAGGAGTTTGAGACCAGCCTGGCCAACATGCTGAAACCCCATCTCTACTAAAAATAACAAAATTAGCCAGGTGTGGTGGTGCGTGCCTGTAGTCCCAGCTACTTGGGAGGCTGAGGCACAAGAATGACTTGGACCCAGGAGGAGGTTGCAGTAAGCGGAGATCACGCCACTGCACTCCAGTCCCTGGGCAACAGAGCGAGACTCTGTCTCAAAAATAAATAAATAAATAAATAAATAAATAAATAAATAAAATGCACTTATTTATGAGTTTGAAAGCCTCTGGCCTCATGCATTCACTGCTGTGGAAGAATGCTGAACCCTTGACCAGCTGACTACAGCTAGCCATTCACCAAGTTTTAATCACAGTATTAGATTCTTTTTATCTCATTACCCTCTCTGCCTGTATCCTTTAATATCCATCCTTTCTAATAACCAGAACAGTAATCACTATTTATGAAGCATCCACTTCAGCCAGGGACGATCCATGCATTATCACAGCTCATCTTAACAACAGTCCAACAAAAGAAATGGTATACTGTGATCCCTGTTTTACATATGGGGAAACAGGTTGAGTGTTTGAATATCCTAACCAAGATTACAAGGGAAACTCAGATCTGCCTCACTCCAATGCCCTCACTTTCCCACTGCACCGTGCTACATCCTTCTCCCATCTACTGTTGCAAACCAGACCTCAGCAGCCATGACACTCCTTGTAAGGTATATAAACTTAAGAAGGCAGTTCTGGGCAGGGCACAGTGGCTCAGGCCTGTAATTCCAGCAATTTTGGAGGCTGAAGTGGGCAGATAACCTGAGCCTAGGAGACCAGCCTAGGAACAACAGCAACAAAAAAAAAAATACAAAAATTAGCTGGGCTTAGTGGTGCATGCCTATAGTCCTAGCTGCTCAGGAGGCTGAGGTGGGAGGATCGCTTGAGCTCAGGAGGTTGAGGCTGCAGTGATCAGTGACCTCACCACTGCACTCCAGCCTGAGCAACAGAGAGAGACCCTGTCTCAAAACAACAACAAAAAGAAAAAAACAACAAAGAAAGCAGCTCTTTGTAAGTGGGGTTGTTATATCAATTTCTTAGATGGGTAATGCCTCCATGCTGGGGCCTCTCAGGGGATGAGGAGCAGGACAGTTTGCTCCTCTCCCTCACACAGGCGAGCCCTGGGAATGCTGGGAAAGAATGTGCTGAGGAGCCAGTGTGAGCATCTGGTCTGCAGTTGAGTCTTGTTACTATGGATAACTCAGCTGATTTATCCATTGGTCTTTTTTTGTGTGTATGTGGCTTTTTTTAATTTTTTATTTTGAGAGGGTATTTTGCTCTTGTTGCCCAAGCTGGAGTGCAATGGTACAGTCTCGGCTCACTGCAACCTCCGCCTCCTGGGTTCAAGTGATTCTCCTGCCTCAGCCTCCCCACCAGCTGAGATTACAGGCACATGCTACCACACCCGGCTAATTTTGTTTTTTTGGTTTTTTTTGTTTTTGAGGTGGAGCCTTGCTCTGTCACCTAGGCTGGAGTGCAGTGGTGCAATCTCTGGTCACTGCAACCTCTGCCTCCCAGGTTCAAGCAATTCTCCTGCCCCAGCCTCCCAAGTAGCTGGAACTACAGGCATGTGCCATTATGCTTGGCTAATTTTTGTATTTTTAGTAGAGATGGGGTTTCACCATGTTGGCCAGGCTGGTCTTGAACTCCTGACCTCAAATGATCCATCCGCCTTGGCCTCCCAAAGTGCTGGGATTAGAGGCGTGAGCCACCGCGCCCGGCCAACTCCATTACTGTTTTTCAAGTTTGCTTATTGGCAATCAGCCCCTTGGAACTTCAGAATTAAGGAACAGATCCTGGGCTATGATGCCCTCTACCCACACCATTGGTCCAGCCGAATGTCCTGAACAGGCCCTGGCTTCTTCCTTCTGACGCTTTTTATTTTTAACTCCATAAGGCCTGAGCTTGGGCTGAAACAGAAACAAAATGTGCTTCACCTGATGTTCTGCTTTGTCTGTATCCACAGCTCAATAACAGCGCAGGTTTTGGAGTCAGGCAAGCCTTAGTTTAAATCCTCAACTTGCCTTAGTTTATGTGACTTCTTTGAGCCTTTGTTTCCTTTATGCAAAATGGTGATAATCCCCTTCTTGCAGTGTTGTGAAAATTGAGATATGTACACAAAGCACCTAGGCCATGGTATTACAATAGTGGCTGTGCTTGGTGTTACTTGACTCTCTACTGCATCCTTTGGGATTTGGGTGCCTGCCTGTCTGTGCAGATGTCCTTGAGATCTCACAGTCTCTGAGTGCAAAGACCTCATTCTCATTATCAAACCAGGCTGGTCCCAGACCTCAGAGTTCAGGTCTTCATGCTGGAATCCTGGGAAGCACTGAACGTGGAGTCAGGAGATGTGGGTTTGAGTCCTGAGATTTGCTGTGACTTCAGCTGGAAGATGGGGTTATGATACCTTTTTTAAAGGTATGAAACGATGATAATGGAAGTGTTTTGTGCCTAGAAAGGCATTTGTTGCATCTCAGGCATTCTTTCCATTCTGACCACCCAGATCTGACCCTAGCTGTGCCCATCTGTAACTCTCTGGCCATCATCTTCACACTGATTGTTGGCAAGGCCCTTGGAGAAGATATTGGTGGAAAACGTAAGTCAGGCTACTGCGAGTGCAGGACTCAGCTCTTTGGACATCGACATACCTGTGTTAGTTCCTTCCCAGAACCCATCTCCCCAGAGTGGGTGAGGGCACGGCCTTTTCCCATCCTGCCCTTTCCTCTGCAGCTGTTCTGCTTCCTTGTGGCCTTCAGAGTTCCCTTGCCCTGGACAGTTTGGGGACAGAGGCTGGGGCGGGATTCAGGACCAGACCCCATCTGAGCCCTTCCTCCAGCCCTGTACCAGCTCCTACTGGCCTGGCTAAGCTCAGACCCCCTTGATTTCTGCCTATTATCCCAGGAGCAGTTGCTGGCATGGTGCTCACTGTGATAGGAATTTCACTCTGCATCACAAGCTCAGTGAGTAAGACCCAGGGGCAGCCGTCTACCCTTTGAGTGGGCTGAACCCACCTCCAGCTCTGCTGCCTCCAGGAAGCACCTGGGCCATGAAGTGCTGGCAGTGAGTGGATGGACCTAGCACTTCCCCTCTCTGGCTTCAGCTTCCTCCTCTCTTATGGGGATAACAGCTACCTCATGGATCACAATAAGAGAACAAGAGTGAAAGGGTTTTGTAACCTTCAAGTGCTGTTCAGCTGCTGGGATTTAGCACAGGAGACTCTACGCTCACCTTCAGCAACCTTTCTGCCCCAGCAGCTCTCTTCCTGCTGACATCTCAGGCCCCCAGCCCAGCCACCATTACTGTGGCCTGATCTGGACTATCACAGTGGCAGGTTCCATGGACTGCAGAACCCCAGCTGCATGGAAAGGGCCAGCTGCAGACTTTGAGCCAGAAATGCAAACGGGAGGCCTCCAGGGCTCAGTCAGAGCGCCTTGGCTGAATGAGGAGTGGAACCGAGGGGAAGAAGGTACATCGGAGTGGCAGATGCAGATGAGCTGTCTATTAGCCTTGCCTGCCTCACCCATGAGGTGGGCAGAAATTCTCACTGCCAGCCCCTCTTAAACAGGTAGACAGCTGTGAGCCCCAGCCCCACCTGACTCCAGCACCCAGCACACCTGGCGAGTAGTAGCTGTCAATAAATCTGGTAAACAGACAGAGATTAGTAAGTATTCTTTTATTGTGACAAACCCGCTCCCCCGTTTGTAGCCTGTCCCCCAGGCTCAGTCAGCTACTCCTTTCTGTGGCTAGAGAATCCCATAAGGAAATAGCCCCAAGCCAGGGCTGCTCTGCTCAGAGGAAGGGAAGGCTGGGCTGTGCGTTTAGGAACAGGAGAACTGGGAGGGCTGAGGAGGCCGCAGTGTACCCTGTGAGCCCAGGGGAGGTGCTGGCTCCTGAGGAACAAGCTGCTGGAGGCTGAGGACAAAAGGTGGCCAGAGTGGTGGTCCCCAGTTCCCCTCTGGAGCTGCTGGCTCTCAAGATGGCAGAGCTGGGGCTGAGGCTGAGATAGCAGCCCCAGCCCCAGGCTGGTTTTCCAGGGACAGGGCCTCTTCCGCTATCTGTGCTGCCCTCTGGAGGAGGTGGAAGGCCACACAGAATGGAGCCGTGAGTATGGCCAGCCTCTAGCTCTCAGCCATGAGGTCCCCAACCCCAAGGAAGAAAGAAACTGGAAATTAGGAACTGCTTCCTCATGTAACAAGGTAGGAAGTTGGGAGATCATTTACCTTCAGTCACAAGGGAGAACTGTTCCTCTGGCCCAGGGCTGCCAGTTTCCAGCTCAGAGCTCCTCCCATCCCAACATACTGTTCCCTGATCCAACAGCTTACCTGATCCAAGGGCTCCTCTGTCTGGGTGTCTTCATCATCTGCTACTTCCTGGGCGCCCCCGCTTTCTCCTT
The DNA here is from genome assembly GCF_003255815.1 of Theropithecus gelada. Lineage (NCBI taxonomy): Eukaryota > Metazoa > Chordata > Mammalia > Primates > Cercopithecidae > Theropithecus > Theropithecus gelada. The sequence continues at coordinate 59,707,174 of NC_037668.1, read as the reverse complement.
CCTTGGGTGGGGAGCTCCATATACTCCTGTAACTCCTAAAGAGGGAGGCAGCACTGGGTGATGCCCAGGCTGAAGAGCCCTCAGCATTCCTGCCCTGGACCTTCATGCCAGCCCCTTTCCCTCCCCTGAACCTGGTTCTGCATTCCCCACCACCTCCCAGGATGGCAGGGAAGTGAGAGGTGGGCCTTTGGTCCCACCCCCATCCCCTCTAGATCCCACCCCTGAAGTCTCATCGCTTTAAGCACTGTCCTTTCCAGGCGCTTCTTTTCGTGTGATGAGGCCCTGTGAAGAAGGAACAGGATATACAGATGGGGGGAGCTGGAGACAGTTATGATGAGGTTAGGACCAGCCTTTTTTTTTTTTTTTTTTTTAACAGGCAGTCTCCTGAGTCAGAGTAGGCTCAGACTCCTTTATCTTTTTTTTTTTTTCAGTGCCAGCTTTGTGTGTGGGCATTCTGCTCCCATGGACATCCCTAACAACAGCAGGGACCAATCCATGTCACTGTCAAAAGGCAGCTGAGAAGGGCCTGAGCCCCAGGGACCCCTCACCTGATGGGAATGAAAGTATGGGGAGCTTGCTTCTTGGCTGAATGGTCTGCTGGGGTCTGGCATAGAAAGTGGATGGCTTAATTCCGTCTGGTTCCTTTGGAGAGGACTGGGTTACCTGGGCCCTGTGGCCTTGGGCCTAGAGAAGGGACACTGGGCTTGGACCCTGGTTGCTGGCCATTCTTACCTTTCCTACTCCCCAGCCTGACCAACATGGGGAAACCCTGCCTCTACTAAAAATTTAAAAAATTAGCCGGGTGTGTCTGGACGCGGTGGCTCATGCCTCTCATCCAGCACTTTGGGAGGCTGAGGCAGGTGGATCATGAAGTCAGGAGATCTAGACCATCCTGGCTAACACGGTGAAACCCTGTCTCTACTAAAAATACAAAAAAAAATTAGCTGGGCATGGTGGCGGGTACCTGTAGTTCCAGCTACTCGGGAGGCTGAGGCAGGAAAGTGGTGTGAACCTGGGAGGTGGAGATGGCAGTGAGCCAAGATTGAACGCCACTGCACTCCAGCATGGGCAACAAAGCGAGACTCCGTCTCAAAAAAAAAAAAAAAGAAAAAAAAAAAGATTAGCTGGGTGTGGTGGCACATGCCTGTAATCCCAGCTACTCGGGAGGCTGAAGCAGGAGAATAGCTTGAACCCGGGAGGTGGAGGTTGCAGTGAGCTGAGATAGTGCTATTGCACTCCAGCCTGAGCAACAAGAGCAAAACTGTCTCAAAAAAAAAAAAAAAAAAAGATTATTAAGAAGATGCAGGCCAGGCACAGTAAAATCTCAGCACTTTGGGAGGCCAAGGTGGGAGGATTGCTTCAGCCCAGGAGTTCAAGACCAGCCTATGCAATATCGTGAGACTCATCTCTATATTTAAAATAAAAGAAAAAGGCCGGGCGCGGTGGCTCAAGCCTGTAATCCCAGCACTTTGGGAGGCCGAGATGGGCGGATCACGAGGTCAGGAGATCGAGACCATCCTGGCTAACACGGTGAAACCCCGTCTCTACTAAGAAATACAAAAAATAGCCGGGCGAGGTGGCAGCGCCTGTAGTCCCAGCTACTCGGGAGGCTGAGGCCGGAGAATGGCGTGAACCCGGGAGGCGGAGCTTGCAGTGAGCTGAGATCCGGCCACTGCACTCCAGCCTGGGCGACAGCGCGAGACTCCGTCTCAAAAAAAAAAAAAATAAAATAAAATAAAATAAAATAAAAGAAAAAAAGAGAGGATGCAGTGAAATAAGATCAGAGCCTGTGCCAGGAGAGTTGTCAGCCAGTCACTCCCCTCCCTTCTCACCCCTCATTGTCCCCTGCGTCACCTACCCCCTGCATTTGGGGCCTACACTTCGAGCCTGGAGGATGCCTACAATGACAAAAGGAAAGGCTTGTAGTGGGCAGAGGGCATAGAGTCAGAGCACACAGACCCAGAGGGTGGCTTCCTCTGCCTGGCCTGTTACCCCTCCACCTCCCACATACATACCAGCAGCCCCTGGGCAGGGAGGGGCAGGGCACCAGCAGCTCCAGATAGGGAAGGTCCTTGAACTCATCCTCTCCGACAGCCACATAGTAATGGCCAGTTACTAGCTCCTCCCGTGCTGACAGTGGGAGCCCCTCCAGGGTGCAGAGTCTGGGAGAGAGAGGTAAGCAGGATAAGGGCTGGTAGACTCAATGCTTTTTCACATTCAGCAGACTGAGGGGGTGGGTGCAGCTATTCCAAGGTGCCCACTGGCCTCTGGGCACCAGTCACCCAGGCTCTACCCTGCCTCTGAGGGCTGGGCAGAGGGCCCTCTCCCAGTGGCATAGGGGGAAGTCCCATATTGGGGAATGTGCTTTCCTTTTGCCTCTTCATCCTCAGCCACAGCTGAAGCCAGTGGGGAGGCTCTCTTTGGGGACTTTTGGGCCCTCCCAGTCCCCATACTCACTTGCATACAGCCCCACTCTGCAACTTGACCTTCTCAGTCAGGAGCTTCAACACAGTTTCCCAGTCCTGGCTGGCAGCCTGGGACAGCTTCATACTAAATGGGGGACTTACCAGGTCCCCATTCCTGAACACACTGAGACAAAAAGCCTGGTAAGGGGGAGTGTCCCCAGGAGTCCCTACATGTGAGGCAAAGGGTGGCACAGGGCCAGCAATAACCATAACACTGGTCTCTTTTCACCCATCAAGCATGCTGGACTCCTATATTCCCAACAGTAGCCAGAGGCTCCTGGAACAAACTCAACACCATTATCTTGGTCTCACGAAAACAAAAATTGACGCCCTTGCTCCCCGACACTGGCACTCACTGAATATAGCAGGGAGCACCTGCAGGCAGCCACTGTCCAACGGCCCCATCACACAAGTGGCGAGTCACGGGAGGACCCTGAAACCCAAATCAGGCCTCCAAATCAGGAGAGTCGGGGCCTTTGGTTAGGGGTGGGTCCATCCAAGGTGTGGAGTGAGGGGGCCGGAACCAGATGGGGGCAAGGAGGAATAAGACAGGTCACACCTTTCACCAAAAGGTGCTTCGATGTTCCCTAAGTCACATTCTAACCACCCCTCCCCTAATCTGTGTTTCACAGCTTCCTCTTTCCTTTGGGGACCCCAGTGTGGAGATAAAGGCTGGGACAGAAGAAATAGTGTCTTGAAGTCCCACACCCCAGGAAGGATAGTAGCTGGCTCCAAAGTACCCCCCATGGAACTGGCAGATCCTGCTGCTTCCCTGACTTCCCAGACCAAATTGGGGGCAGTTCTAGGAGTGGGAAGACAGGGGCTGGGGCACAGGTTCCCCCGGACTCACTTGTAGTCTGCAGCTCTTCCCACCTGGATCCTTCCCTCCATGAGGTGAATAGCTGAAAGGGCAGATAGGTCACAGGTCATCTCATGGAGCCTGAGGCCTCAATAGCCTGGCAGATGTCAGTGTTGGGTTGGGGCACAGCTCACCAGATACCCCTCCCCATGGAATAGTGGCAGTTATCTCAGTCCAGTAACAGATATTGGCACTTGAACCTGCCCTGGGACTCCTTGAGTGTTCAAGTGTTGGCTGGGTAAGTGCTGGGTAAGTCTGGAAATCCAGACTGGGGTCTCAATACTAACCGTGAGATTAAAGGTCAAGAGGGCTGGGCATGGTGGCTCACACCTGTAATCCCAGCTCTTTGGGAGGCTGAGACAGGAGGATCACATGAGCCCAGGAGTTTGAGACCAGCCTGGACAACCTCATTGCTAACAAAAACAAAACCAAAAATTAGCCAGGCATGGTGGCATGCACGTGTGGCCCCAGCTACTTGGAAGGCTGAGGCAGGAGGATTGGAGTTCGAGGCTGCAGTGAGCCATGATCACGCCACTGCACTGCACTCCAGCCTGGGTGACAGAGCAAGACCCTATCTCAAAAAAACAAAAAACAAAAAAAAGTCAAGAGAAACTAGAAACTGGTGTATTATGCATCCTGCTATATCCTAAGAATGTTCTTTCATTCATTCATGAGATAGGTTGTTTTATCTCCATTTTGTATGAGACTTCAAGAAATTAAGTGACTTGCCTAAAGTCACACAAAGAATGAAGCCTAGATTCTAAGTCTACCTAGCTTCCCTCCACTGGCCTTTTATTTTTTCTTTTGACACAGTCTTACTCTGTCCCTCAGGCTGGAGTACAGTGGTGCGATCTCAGCTCACTGCAACCTCTGCCTCCTGGGTTCAAGTGATTCTCCTTCTTCAGCCTCCTGAGTAGCTGTGATTACAGGTATGTGCTACCAGGCCTGGCTAATTTTTTTTTTTTTTTGAAATGGAGTTTCACCCTTGTTGCCCAGGCTGGAGTGCAGTGGCGCAATCTTGGCTCTGCAGCCTCTGCCTCCCGGGTTCAAGCGATTCTCCTGCCTCAGCCTCCCGAGCAGCTGGATTACTGTACCACCACACCTGGCTAATTTTGTATTTTTAGTAGAGATGGGGTTTCTCCATGTTGGTCAGGCTGGTCTTGAGCTCTTGACCTCAGGTGATCTGCCTGCCCTGGCCTCCCAAAGTGCTGGGATTACAGGCATGAGCCACAGCGCCTGGCCAATTTTTATATTTTTAGTAGAGACAGAGTTTCACCATGTTGGCCAGGATGGTCTCGAACTCCTGACCTCAGGTGCTACACCCACCTCGGCCTCCCAAAGTGTTAGGATTACAGGCGTGAGCCACCACGCCCAGCCGCTTCCCCCCTCTTGATCCTTGCACTATAGTAAGCGACCTCAGCTGAGAGCTAAGCATAGGACCTGGAAGCCAGACATGAGTCAGAGACTCAGGTACTCAAATTCTTCTCCCATCCTGGAAGACAGTCTTCTCCTGCAATGGGGGATGACCCTAGCCTAACAGGAGAGTCTGGGGTGCCTAAGCACAGTGGGGAGGAATGGATGGGCGGATTTAGAGTGTTCAGTGATAGGGAGTCCAAGCAAGAAGAGCTTTTGGAAAAAGGGGCTCACCCTGTGGGGCAGTGGTCTTCCCACAGGCTGATCTTGGCTGTGATGGGCATAAACATTAATAACACACAGAATTCTATTTGAATTTCAGTTCAGCTATTTGTTGTGTATTCTTAGGCAGGTTTTCTGTGTGTTTTCCCTTTCTAATGGAGGCAAAACCACCCCCCACCCCCGACATAGACTTCAGTAAGTACCAGTAACATGCTGGTACATACATGGTAGGTACTGAATACACGCTCTTGCCATTACCTCCCTTGCTAGGCTCTTTGAACAGCCCCAGCCCACTCACTGGAGCTTGTAGAATCGTTCAAATCCAGCGGCCACATACTGCCCTCTGTTCTTCAAGTCTGCCAGGCTGGTGACAGGGTGGCCATGACAAGGTGTGTAGAGGGCACGCACAGCCAGCGGGGCCTGCACAGCTGATGTCACCTCGCGGAGGAAAGCCTCCATGGTGGGGAAGCGACGTTGACTCACCACCAGCTGGGAGCCTGGGAAGAAGGGGTCTCCATTCCGGTACACCACTACCCTCTTGGCTGCTGGACTGCCACCTGCCATAGTGTATCCTCAGTCAGAGACACAGAGCTGTTGCCAGGCAACCAAGGGCTGGGAACATTGCCAATCAGAGGTGGAGTCCTGCCCTCTCACCCATGAAGGCAGAGGGAGACTGTGGCAGGAGCATTTATCTGCATTCAGGGTTTGATCCAATCTGCCCTGGGGAGATCATACTTAAACATAGGTGTTACCTTACTCTCCAGAGCCTCCTTGCCACTCTAAAGCACAAGGCTGAGTTCAATGGGGGATCAGCTTTGGGAGCTGTTCCCTAAGGAGGATGGCTAGATCTGTTCCTGGGCCATGGCTCCCAGCTGGCTCCAGGGTCAATGCCCCATGCCAGTAGGAAGTGAGCAGCAGGGCCCAGAGTCTGTCCTGGCCAGAAGCAGAAGATGAAAGCAGCCAGGCTCAGAATCTAAGAAAAACCTTTATTCCCAACAGGTCTCCCATTCCACTTCCCCTAGGTAACTCCTTAGCCACAAATTTGTTTTGTTTTTTTGAGACCATGTCTCGCTCTGTCGCCCAGGCTGGAGTGCAGTGGCATCATCTTGGCTCACTGCAACCTCTGCCTTCTGGGTTCAAGAGATTCTCCTGCCTCAGCCTCCCGAGTAGCTGGGACTACAAGCATGCGCCACCACACTCGGATAATTTTTGTATTTTTAGTTGAGATGGGGTTTCATTTCACCATGTTGGTCAGGCTGGTCTCAAACTCCTGACCTCAGGTGATCCACTCGCCTTGGCCTCCCAAAGTGCTGGGATTACAGGCATGAGTCACTGTGCCCGGCCCCTTATCAACAAATTTGGATTGAGCCACAGGCATTGAAAGCGTGTCCTTCCTGCTTCCCTATACTCATGCCAGCTCTCTACTCCAGCTTCTCTTGGTCCTACTAGCCACCAATGGCCAGGGGCAGGAGCAGGAGGCAGAGCTGGTCAGGGAGGTAGGGTAAGGTCTTGTCTCACTGCCCTTTCATAGCATTTCCCTTTGGAACTTGATCCTCTCCAGGCTTCAGGGTCTAGCCAGGTGGTCCTGTTTTCCATGGCCTGTCCCTCCACTGTTCCTCTCCTGTACAGCCTGCCCCTGTAGAAGACAGGATCTCAGGTGACTTTGATCTCCATGGTATAGTCCTCTGCTTTTTTTGTCCTTCGTGACTAGGCTCATACGAGGTTCCATCTCTGGAGCTTCTGTCAGTGGGGATCTGGCCTTTGGGTGGTTTAGTCCTCCAGAGATCGAGGACACTATGCTCTGGCCCTGCCAAGGTCCCATCCCAGATGATGTGGTCCCCCAAGAGGCCCAACTCTTGTGTCCTGGCTGTTCGGCAGTCAGGCTCTTTGTGGTCTAGTTTTCTGGGAGACGTCTCCTTAATATTTGCGTCCTCACAGAGTGCAGACAGCTGTGTCCTGGATTTCCTGGGACAATGGTCCCTAGGTTTTAAGCCTCTGGGAATCTGGTCCTCCAGGATTTTCATCTGTAGCAGGCAGGTCCCTCCAAAAGTCTGTCTTCCATCATCTGGCCTTTTGGTGAGCCTATCCCCCAAGGCCTGGCTGTTTGATGGGGGTCCAGACCGGCTGTAGCATGGTTCTCTGCACTTAGCCCCAGCAATGTTTTTTTGTGTAGTGGCCAAACATCCTGGGGATCTGTGGGCTGATTTGACCCTCTGACAGGAGTCATTCTCCTGTTCTCGCTCTCCAGTGGTCCTGTCTCTGTAGGACTGGTCCTCCAGTGGTGGCTCTCCAGTGGTCCTGTCTCTGTAGGACTGGTCCTCCAGTGGTGGCTCTCCAGCGGTCCTGTCTCTGTAGGACTGGTCCTCCAGTGGTGGCTCTCCAGCGGTCCTGTCTCTGTAGGACTGGTCCTCCAGTGGTGGCTCTCCAGCGGTCCTGTCTCTGTAGGACTGGTCCTCCAGTGGTGCGCTCGGTTGTGACTGGTTCCTCTCACAGGTCTGTTCCCCATGTTCTGGGCACACACTGGGCTCCTCTCTGATCGGGCCTGCCTCTGGGAATCTCAGTGTTTGTTTGAGAATTAGGTACTGTTGGGGGAGAGAACATACATTGTACCAAGTAGGCCTGCTTGGGCATGGCAGGAGGTCTCTCCCAAAACCCCCACCCTTGACCCTAAATGTTCTGAAAGAGTTCCAGGGTAGTGTTACCTCCTTACGGCTATTGATGGCCTGTTGCAGCCACAGCAATTCCATGGCCAAGTGGCTGCAGTGGTACTGAAGTTCTTGAAGCTGAGGTTGGCTGTGGGGCAGTCTTGAATCTGTGGCTTCTGTGAAGGAGGGAAGAAAGGAAGGAGAAAACCTTGAGGGAGCAGACCCTGGGAAATGGCCTAGCCTTAGACTTTGGAAACTCCTTTCCCACCACTGCCCAACCATGTGATGGCCCTATTCCGGCAGAGGGAAGACGGGAAAGGGATGCAGCTTATCTAGCGCGAGCCTTTCACTCTTCAGATGGGGAGGCTGAGGCACAGTGAGGGTCAGGGGCTTGCCCTGATCTTGGCAGAGAGGTACCTGGATTCTCCATCCTTGTCATGTCTCTGGTCTCCTCTTGGCTGGGTTTCCTGTTCTGCTCCATCTGAAGCCAGGAGCTGTGATCTCTGCAGACGCTTCCTTGATTTGCTGAGCTCTCTCCTGACTTCTTCAGCACCATCTCCTCCCAGGTGGCCTCTCCCTCAGACTCTTTACATGGGAAGTGCTTCCACAGCCCCTGCTCTGGATTTGCTACCCTGTCTCCTGCTTTCCAGGTCTGATGGGATTTTGCCTTCTGAGAAACAAGAGAGATGTGACAGCCCTAGGGTTAAACCCTTTCAAGTATCTGGGCACCACGATCTAGCAGACAAGTTGCTGAGGGTTAAGGAGTGGGGTGTGAAGAGGTGGGTCTACTGCCTCTTCGGTGAGAAAAGCTTGTCACCGGGACAAGGTGGGTTCCACCCTGCCCAAGTCCCTCCTTCCCTTCTCTCCTAGGTGTGTTCTACCTCTGGGAGGAATCGCGGCCTGGGAATGCGGCCCTCGGTCCACTGAAGCGTGCCCAGGTCGCCCTCGACCTCCCGTACAATCGCCTCATACTCAGCTCGCAGGCTCTGGAACTGGCGTCGGACCAAGAAGCCCCGGACGCAGGCCTGGTATGGAGAATGAGAGGAAAGAAGTCTCTTATCACGGTAAGAGAGGGGGCATCAGGGAGGACTGTCCTGGAGAGGTCGTCCCGGCGAATGCAAGAGGCGACCCGATGGCGGGGAAAGGATAGGTTGACTGTGCGCTGGGACTCCGGGGGGCTCGAGGGAGAATGCCGGACTGGATGCCCCTCCTCGCCTTAAGGCTCTTCCCGTTTCCCTGATCCCGCACGAGCGTGTGGTGGGAGTGGGGGCGCGCAGGGCAGGGAGTCCGTGGGTCCCAGCTTTCCTCAGCGCGGTTGGGGAGGGTATCTCCAGAGGCTGGCGCGCGGTTAGGGGACTGAACGTGGCAGCGTCTCGCTGGGAGGTCCAGGTACGAGACCCCATGATTTCCCTAAGGGAAAAATCCTGTGCACCCCGCGCCCGCCCTCGCACCTGCAATGCCGACACCTTCCGAACCAGCAGCTTTTCCTCCATGGAACCCAACGGCCCTGCGGCCTGCGCGCCTGCGAAGTGCGTCATTAGTCGGCGTCGTTCCTGAGCATGCGCGGGCGTGGGCCCCGCCCCCGCCGTCCCCACGGCAACCTCCTCCAGTGCAGAGTAGAGGCGTCCTCGCGACAGGCGCACCTGCGTCGCCCCAGCCCCCGACTCCCCCTCCCACAGCCGCAATGTGTACTTGAAGGTACGCGGCGCTGGGCTGTCTCCGCGGAGGCCGGGAGGAAAGGCGCAAGGAGGGGAAGCAGGACACGGAGCCGCTTGCTTGCTTTTCTGGTTTAATTCCATCCAACGCCCCCCTCCCCCATAGCACCTGGGGGGCCGCGGAACACCCGCCCGAGTCCGTAAAATGTCACAGTTTGAAGAGAATGAGAGGGGCAGTGTGGGCCTGCGTGGGACACCTACGCAGCAGACTGCTCCTCAGGCTCGGCGTTCTCGGCCAGGTGCAGCTTCTGGCTGTGCCCGTCAAGGATCGTAGCGCTTTGGACCAGTCCTTCCTCCCACCCTGGTCTCCCATCCTGCAAAGGCTTAGTTCCTTCACCTGTGCAAAGGTCCGGGGACGAGGGTCTCGGCCGTCTGTGGACTGAGGTTGCAGTCCCCGCCTGCCCTCTCTCACCCCCTCTCTTCATCCAGATCGTGCAGGTCAGACACACAGGTGTGCGCGCATGCACTCGCGCTCTGTTCTCACTGAGGACCAGGTGAGGTGGTAGTGTAAATTAGTAAAAATAATTGTTAAATGCTGAAAGGATAGGAGGACATCACAAGCTTTGCCATGACTGATATCAGCTAAAGTACTCACAAAGATTTTGATCAGTAGTAAAACATCCCCTGCAACCACTTTTCTTCTAATTTTGGGGAAATTCTAAATTCCTGTACCTGGGTTCGGGCAGTCTGTGGCTAAATCTGACAGGACTGCAAGAGGTGGGGAAGTTGGTTATGTGTGAATACTCCTGGAGGGCTGGGGAGGAGGAAGCTGACCTCTCAGGAACACACACACACACAGACGGGTTCCTTGGAAAGGATACATCGAATTACTTAGGTCTTCCAGCTATCAACAAAGAGAAAAAGGGAGGCTTCTGTTAGGAGGGGAACCAGGCCAAATCCCCAATGCTCTGGGGGCTATCTTCTGGGGAGGTTGAGGGGCCCAGAGCTCTTGGATCCATGCACTCCCACCTTTTCACCCAGAGCCCAGGAATGGCTTTGGGAGTATGTACCTCCTCCACCCCTGGTGCCCCCAGGAACCAAAGCACCCAGACATGAACCTACATTGCTAAGCAGCTGGTCCAGGTTACGGTCAGCCATCCTCTTCTTCTGCTCCTCTGGCAGCCCCTCAGTGACCCCATCCTCTTCCTCTTCATCGTCCTCCTCCTCCCCACACACATCCAGGCTAAAGTGCAGCCGGGCCAGCTTCTCCTGCATCTCCCGAACGTGCTCCAGCTGCTCAAAGGAGCATTCCTTCCCTGGAATGAAGCCCCTGGCTGAACCCTGGGAAAGATTCCTGGAACCCTGGAACCCTGAAATCCTGATCCCAGCCATGCCCCATGGACTGGGCCCTCCAGCCCTATCCACAGACCCGCTGACACCAGCCCCCAGGACTCACCGAAGGCCTGCAGCCGGCCCGAGTGGAAATCATTGAGCAGGTTCAGGAGTCCCCCCTCCATCTCATAGACATCGGTCACCTCAGTCAGAAAGGAGTGCTGCAGGGGCGTGCCTGCAGAGCCGCTTCCACCTCCAGCCAGGACTGGGCGGCACTTCTCCTTGCCTACTCTGGATGGGGTGGACATGACCATGATCACAGGGTGGGGGACAGTCAGGCACCTCCAGGCCTTTTGTGCCATCTACCTATGCACTAATTTACCTGCCCATCTGCACTAACTCATCCGCCCGTCTACTCACTAGCATAAATGGATAAGTTTATGGTTCTCCCTTGGGCACTGGGAAGGGGTGAGGAGGCGTGAAGAGGTCAAAAAGAAGTCTTTTCTGCTAATAACACAGCCAGAGCAGTGCCTGAAAGGGGGTCCCTGGGTTCCTGTCTGAGTGCCTCACTCATTTGTTCTATGACCCTGAGGCAGTCACTTATCCTCCCTAGTCTTCAGTGTATGTAGAGACAGCTACTCCCTTATTGTCACCAGGGCTATCTTACCTCCTCCCAAAATATCTTTCTGTCCCTCTTCTTTTTTTTTGTTTTTTTGAGACAGAGTCTCTGTTGCCCAGACTGGAGTGCAGTGGCACGATCTCGGCTCACTGCAACCTCGCCTCCTGGGTTCAAGCGATTCTCTTGCCTCAGCCTCCCGAGTAGCTGGGATTATAGGTGCCTGCCACTACGCCCTGCTAATTTTTTTTATTTTTAGTAGAGATGGGGTTTCACCATGTTGGCCAGGCTGGTCTCGAACTCCTGACCTCAGGTCATCCACCTGCCTCGGCCTCCCAGAGTGCTAGGATTACAGGTGTGAGCCACCACCCCCAGCCCTCCTTTTTTTTTTAATTAAATTTTGTTTGTTTGTTTGTTTGTTTGAGACAGAGTCTCACTGTCACACAGGCTGGAGTGCAATGGCACAATCGTGGTTCACTGCAACCTCTGCCTTCCGGGTTCAAGCGATTCTCATGCCTCAGCCTCCTGAGTAGATGGGATTATAGGTGCCCACCACCACGCCCTGCTAATTTTTGTATTTTTTTTTTTTTTTTTTTTTTTGAGACAGAGTCTCGCTTAGTCGCCCAGGCTGGAGTGCAGTGGCGCGATCTCGGCTCACTGCAAGCTCCGCCTCCCGGGTTCACGCCATTCTCCTGCCTCAGCCTCCCGAGTAGCTGGGACTACAGGCGCCCGCTGCTTCGCCCGGCTAATTTTTTTTTGCATTTTTAGTAGAGACGGGGTTTCACCATGTTAGCCAGGATGGTCTCGATCTCCTGACCTCGTGATCCGCCCGCCTCGGCCTCCCAAAGTGCTGGGATTACAGGCGTGAGCCACCGCGCCCGGCCTAATTTTTGTATTTTTAATAGAGACGAAGTTTCACCATGTTGACCAAGCTGGTCTCAAACTCCTGACCTCAGGTGATCTGCCTGCCTCAACCTCCCCAAGTGCTGGGATTACACGCGTGAGCCACCATGCTCAGCCAACCCTCTTCTATTTAAAAACTGTTTTAAACAAAAACAAAAATACATAGAAAACAAGCCAAACCAATAAACCGAAAAAACTGTCTTAAAATTTCCACTGCTCTCAGGATAAAATTGAATGCCCCTGCCAGTCTGGCCCTCATGCCTTCCCAGTTGCCTTTCCTGCTACTCTCCCCACAGCCTTGAGCTTCATGCCTCTTAGGCAACACAGGGAAACACAGTGGTCTTATTTGGAACAACTGGAGAAACAATACATTGTATTTAGTGGGGAACAAACACGGACACATTATAAGGCAGCATGCAAACTCCCAATCATAAAAGAAAATTCAACAGATAATTCAGATTGTGCCCCCAGGTATTCCCTCACCATTTCCTGTCCCCTGATACTCCAGGGCCCCCAAACCACCTGTGGTTCCTGAAACCTTTCAGGTAATGGCTTTCTTCCATATTTATACCAGGTAAGCCTCTCAGCGTGGAACATTCACTTTCTGGCAGAATTGCTCACTCCCTCCTCTGAGGCGCATCCTCACGCTATGTGATCCCAGGGACCCACCTGGCCCTTTGGCACACAGCTGAGGGTAGGGACTGGGTCTGAGTGAGCTCTTAGTGCTCAGGGGCCTGCTCCAGAAAGCCATCAAGTATTGCTTAGGAACTAAAGGCAGAGGCCCCCCTTGCCTTCCTCTCTACAGTGCAACCCAGAGGTGGGGTCCCTTCTTCTTTGCTTCCCTTCTGTACCCACCTCTTGAACTTGGCCCGCTGCTTGGGGGATGGCAGATGAGGAAGTCCTAGGGCCAAGGAGCCGCTGTGGCTGGTAGGCACAGGGACCCTGCGTAGTGTGCCTGGGGCCTGGGCTGGCTGGGCCAGGCAGGGCTTGGGACTCCGTTTCTTCTTTTTGTCATCCATTCGGGCGCTGGCTGGGCCTCAGGCCTAGGAGGGAAGCAACCCCACAAAGATAGCCAGGGGCAGAGTTAGCCCTTTACCCAGAAATCCCTGAGAACTGCACCAGGGAAGGGACCTGGCACCTTCCAGCTTGTCCCCTCATCTGTACAGTAGGGGCAGAGCCAGATGCCAGTGGCTGCTGCTGGGATCGTGTACACTTGAAGGACCTTCTAAGGCCCACCCTAATTCCCCCTAAGCCTGAAAATCTAGGCCCCTCCTGAAAGGGTGGGACCAGACACAATTATCTTGGCGCTACTGGGGCTTCCTGTCCCCGTGGCTGGGGGGCGGGGCTGGCAGAGGAAATGTAGTGGGAGACAGGACAGAGGTGAGCTGCAGATTAGGGGTGTCTTAACTAAGCCCCATTCTATTTATTAGTGGCCTAAGCAGATGCTGACAAACCCTGTCAGCATGGGAGGGGGACAAGGTGCGGGCGGGGGCGTCTGGGAAGGCCCCAGAGTCTGGGGTAGTTGTAGGAGAAGCCGCGGCACACAGGGCAGGGTTCATTGTGGGTTTCCCCCACATAGACACCGGCATCCCTCCTTTTCCACCCACCCCCAACCGAAAACATTAGGGACTCCCAGAAGTTCCCCCGGGTGTGCTTCCAGCTGCTTCATTTTTCCCGGTCGGAAAGTCCCTGCTGGGCTTCAGCTGCAGCCAGGGTGGGCTGGGTGGTCGGCCCCTGGCTGCCTGGGCCTCTGACAAAGGCTGTGCCTGTGGCTGGGCTGCTCCGCGGTCCCCGGTCCAGCCCCGCTCCCCAAGCCTCTGGTCGGCTGGGGTCCCCTCCTCTGGGGGTCTCACTCCAGGCTGCTGCTACCAAGCCTAACTCCGAATTCTGGGACTGGGGGTGGCGGTGGGGATGGGTGGCGCTTAAGCATTTACACTGGCACATAGCTGGCTGGCACCGACGGGGTCTGCGGGTGTGGGGACGGGAGACAGGAGCGCATCCTTTGCCTCTCCCTGCAGCAGCTTGACCCAATTAGAGACTTGATAGAAGAACTGGAGCCGGAGCCCGTGCTCCCCAGGAGCAGCTGGGGCGACCGGGGATCTATTTCCCACGCCCGGGCTCCAAAGCCATGTGCCAAACTCATCGCTCAGCTCCGGAGCCGCGCTCGAAGACGGAGCGTCAGACCCGCGTCATTCCGCCCCCGCCCTCACTCTCTCAGGGGGCTACTGACCTGGAGGTTTGGGGTCTCGAGGATGCTTCGGTGCAAGGTCCCTCCGCCCTCCGCCCTCTCCTCCCGGGAACACCACCGGGTGAAAGCTAAGCTGGAGGGAGTTCATTTGCATTTAAAGAGAAAGTGACCTTCTCCTTAGCTCGGAGGGGTTGAGAAGGGAGGAGCATCCCCGCGTCTGCTAAGCCGTTCCTCTCACTCGACCTCACCTCCCCACCTGAACCCTGGGGACCCTGTTAGTTGTGTGATGGCTATTTTAAAAAGATTTTCCCTTTCCCGGCAGTTTCAGAGAGAAGCTACAGTTCCTTACAAAATGGTGGTGGCTTTGTCAGAAAGTGGGTGGGGCGGGGGAGAGGAGAGACAGAGACAGAGACAGAGACAGAGAGAGAGAGAGAGAGAGAGAGAGAGAGAGAGAGAGAGAGAGAGAGAGAATGTAAGCATAGAAAAAGCACAAGCAGCAGCAGCAGCAGCAGCATCAGGAAGACACTTCGAGCAAAGACAGCCATCAATGGAGTGAGTCCAGTGCCCTGTTGAGCACTTTACGTACATTTCATCCCTATAACAACCCTTAAGGAAGATATCAGTGTCATTCCCCATTCTACTGAAAGTAAGCAACAGTCTTTTGAAGGCAAACCCCCTCTCCCTACAATACCAGACGGTTTTCTCTGGTAGGTGGTGGGGGCTGTATTTTGCTGCAGATGAAGTGACAAGAGTCCTCCCCACCCTCCAGGCCCCGGAGACAGGTGAGGGGAGCACCAGGTCATAGGGAAGACCACGCGATTCCCTGGCACTTGACTCCAGTCCTCAGGGAAACCTGAGTGCTTGATGGAGGCTGACCCAGTGTGGCTTCTGCTGCCTGCAGCCGGATCAATGGGGGCAGCTATTTAAAGCCCTGGCAGAGGCTCCTGGCGCAGGTCCCCAGAGCAGCATCTGATGCAACAGGAGAGAGGCTCATGTTTGGCTAGGCGGCTCAGCAGGCTCAAGTGAGCTGGCCCAGGGCAGTGCACACAGCCACCCAGCCTGCCTTCCCCATCCCTGGGCAGGAGCCCCCACAGAGGCTTCCCGGGGTTGGGCCTCTGGCTGATGTGGGGAGCCATGGGCACTGTTCCTGAGGGCACCTGCTCAGGGCTTCTTCCTGGGTACTCCCAACACTCAGACCACTCCACAAGGGGAGAGAGTAATTCTGAACTTTTTCAATAACCAGGGGGCCAGACTGGGGACAACGGAAATCCCTCTCCTTCCCCACCGGAGCTGCTAGAGTAATGGTAATGGTAATGCTGCTGGCAGAGGGAGCACCCCTCTGGTTCCCATCCTCAGCTGCTTCACTGGGGGGTCAGAAACCTCCTTATCAGAGCTGCTTTGCTTGGAATCTCCAAGAGTTGGGGCGGCACCCGCCTAACCCTCCAGAGGATCTGCGACTGGAAATAACATGGCCAGCACAGAAAACATGTATCAGGACCCAGCTAGAAGGGTCAGAGGCTCCGCTGGGACTGTCACAGCCAGTGTGGACAGATCTATTTATGGACGCCTGGAGGGAAGGGCATGTGGGTTGTCTCTGCCATTTCCTGGGCATTCAGCACATATCATCCTTTATGCCAGACCAACCCAGGACCCAGAGAGAACAGGGTGCTGGGTGAGGCCACCAGCAGAATATCTCCCATATGGGAGTCTCAGGCTTGAGGTGGGTAAATGAGGGGTGTAAAAACTGAACAAAGAATGTGCTCTCCTTAAGGAATGCATACAATTAAGAGGCCCCTGTGCATTCCTTTGGGCAGGCCAGGGCTATAGGAGCCTACCCATAGCACAGACCCAAATAGCAGTGATGAGTGTCCACCCCTCTTAACGTGGGCCTCAACTGGCCTATACCTGGCTCCATGCCTTTTGCCTTACTCCTGGAGCCTATCAATTTCCTACTGAAACACCTTCAGTTGCCACCCCCATCCCCCACCCTCTGGATCTAGCCCACATTCCTTAACCTGGTACCCAGACTCTGGGCCCAGCCTCACCCCTTCTCCCCGTCCCATGCACCTGCTTCCCAGCTATACCATTTCATCACTAAATGACATTCATCTCCCTGCCCTTTGGTTCAGGCCATTCCAGGTATCACCCCCTCCCCTTGCTGAAGGGGGCAGGGGCCTCCTCTCTGCTCTCAACACCATTGACCTGTCTATACCTAAAAGTACCTTTTCCCTTCACTAGCCTGTGAGCCCCCAGATCAGGGAAAACTTTCATTTGTGTGTGTGATCCTCTCTGATGCAAGAGTCCTGCCAACTTTACCCAAAGGCTCCACTCAGGCAGCTCAAGTGAATGTGCCAGTCCTGAGGCTGTGGCGACTGCTTGAAGGCACTGTGGAACATGCAAGATACCAGGGCACCACCATGGCCACTCTGCAGCAGAACCGGACAAGTCAGTGATGATGGAAGGGGCTGAATGGATCGGATCCAGAGGCATCAAAGGAACACACAGGTCAGGAGAGAAAAAAGTAAGGCAACAGACTCTTTATTTAATGTGGTTTAAAATACATCAAAATGAAGTCCCTGGCTGTTGTGAATACCAAAAGGAGACAAAAAAGCTGCCAGTGCAGCTTCAAACAAGTCTGAGTGGCCGGGCTGGGCCATAAGGTAAGCAGTTACAGGGACAGAAGGCAGCCCCCTTCCCCCAAGAAGGGTAAGAGGAGCAGGTGCCTGGCTGTCCCTGGGGTGACCACCTCTGTGCTCTGCAAGATGGAAGGGCTGGGGCAGCAGCTGGAGAATCAGCTCAGCAGGCCTTGGCCCTCCCCCGTGGACACCAGGCAGCTCCACTGGCCTCCGGGTCAGCCCTCAGGGCCGCCATGATGGGGTGGAGGAGGGTTAAATAACCATCTTTACAGAAATAACATTCTCCTACAGAAAGTGCCTGACCTCAGCCCATGGTCCAAAAACCTCATGGAAAACAAACAACAAATTAAAAAAAAAAGTGCTGCTGACACCTCTCAGAATCTGGTGGACATGAAGCTCTCAGCTGGACAAGGCCCTGAAATCAACTTACTGTTAGCAGAGCCATTGGCTCTGAGCTTCACCTGCTGTGGTCCCCTGGAGGAAAAGCTAGCAATCTAAGAAACCAACACAGCTCTTGGTCCTAAAACTGAGGTCACAAGTGTGGGACCCACCCGGCTGAGGAAGGCACTGGCCTTCACTCATGGATAGGCACCTCCCCTGCATCTGGCCCAGGACCTGGGCTACTTTGGAAAGCAGAAGCAGAGCAGCTGTAGTGATTGGTTATGATTTGGTCAATGGAAAGGAAGAAAAAGGTAGGGACCCACATCTGCAGACTGGCCTGAAGGTCTAGACATGGATGGAGCTGTGAGCAAAGGCTGCACCTTGCCTGGGGCCCACATTCCTGACCTGGGAAACCCAGCTGGGGCCACTGTTCACTGTGGCCTCCCACACCACCACACTGGGATCCAGCAGCTCCAGTCCCTCCACGGGCTTTAAGAGGTAGCTGAAGTGAGTCAGGCAATAATGTGGGCCACTGTAGGCCTTTCCCCTCTCTTCAAGGGGGAAGGTACATACCTCTGCCTCTTCCCTGCACCTCTCTTGCCTAGCAAACACTCTGTGGGGTTGGCTGCTCTTGTACCAGCTTAGCCTGGCACAGGGGCTGGGGTAGGGAAAAGGCCCTACTGGAGCAGGAAGAGGCAAGGACTACTCCAGATACAGGGATTCAAAGGGGAAGAAAAAGATCATGGGAAACACTTCACAGGACAGCAGTATCTCAGCCAGTGACGGCAAAGATCTCAACACTCACACAGCTGCTTGAGGGCACCTAGATGTGAAGGATATACCAGAGAATAGCAGGCAACTCTGATGCAGATCAGTGGTACCTGCCCTGGGGCAAGAGAAAGAGAAATGGTGTGCCATTCATTTACCATCTCTGGTATCAGTCACACATGATTCAGTACTTAACATTCTTTGTGAACCAACTTATCTGAGAGATTTAAGGTAAGGGCTAGAAGAGTGGGCTAGGTATGGAAGATGAAGGGACCTGCAGGACAATGAACTAGCTTCAAAGAAAAATAGCAAGAAGCAAAGCCCTAACCATCCTATCCATCTTGGTCTGAGTCATTCTACTGTCCCAGAAAACTGCTTTGCACAAACACTGGCTAATACCCTGGCGAGTTTGCAACAGCAGAACATTCAGCATATAGAATGGCTCTACACAGTACATAGCAGTTATGTACTGGGGTAGGGGGAGAACAGGACACAGAAACAACTGTCTGCAGCCATTTTATGGATTTCTAGGGCCCAGTCAATAGTTCAACTTCATTTCTTACCTGTTAGACAACAGCTATGGTCTCCCACACAGGAAGAAGTGGAATCCCCAAGGACAGGCAGGGAGGTGCCAGGAAATGGAATCAGGACAAATCTTGAGGATTGCACATGTGGGGGTGGGGGCAGGAAGCAGAAAAATCCATGAAGCCAAGGAGGCAGCTGGACCTGGGGCCCAGCAACTGCTGCATGGAGATAGTGCTGATGGGAACTGGTGGTGGCCTCTCAGGACTAAAACCCACAGGTAAGCTTGTGGCAAAGCCATCAGAAGCCCTTTCCTTTCTTTTACAACAAACAACCTGATCTCACCAAACAGGAAACCTCAGCACCAAGGTGGCAAAAGAGCCAAGCGGGGTGGTGAAGGAGGTGGGACACTGGAGGGCCAGGTACCCAGGCACCACTGCTACAGCACCCCTCTTCCTTGGAAGATCCTCAATACAAACACTGTCATGTGCCAAAAAAAAAAAAAAAAAAGAAAAAGAAAAAAGAAAAAGAAAAAGAAAAAAAGACCTTCAGAAATAATCCTTTGGGTGATCTCTTGTCAATCATTTGTGCAGGCTAGAGAGGCACCTGTGAATGATAAGGCTACTGAGAAGCATCATTGGCCTGGTCCTGGCACTACCAAAGGGCAGGGGAAGTGATGCCCAAGGGGCTCCTGACCAGCACATTGTCCCACACAGAAACATTCTCCAGGTCCCTTATCCTAGGCAGGAAATCACCAGCTCTGAGCGCCCTGCCAGGTCTCTGCCTAGGGACACCTTTTCCAGGTCCAGAGAATCAAAGGAGCCTCCAGAGCAGCTCGGAGGGCCTGAGCTGCCCAAGCAAGCCCTACTCACAAGAGAAATGCAGTCAAGACCTGGGTGTATCACTTGTCTCGAGCTCTGAAGGGCAGGGAGGGGTCTGAGCCTCAAGTCAGGCAGAGAAATGCTCAAGTCACTTGTCCTGCCAACTCACTGTGATGGCAGCTACAGATGACAGCCCCTCTCAAGACTCTTCAGCTGACAGAGGAGCCACTGACTTCATCTGTACACACCCCCATCCCCAATGCAAGCCCACTGTACACTTATAGGTATAAATGCATGAGGCCTTGCAATATGCCGTATGTACGTAAAACTGACCCACAAAATCCAAAATTGCAAGTGTCAGATGCCAGCCAGGTCAGAACATCCTGGCTTCAGCAATGGGCTGCTCAGCATGGGAGCTTTTTATGGGCCAGGCCTGGCTGGGCTGCCGCTCCCTTCCCAGCATGCCCCAGCACCAGGCTCTCTAGGCTCTGGCAGAGGTGGGCTCTTGAGGCCCAGTCTGGCCTGATGCTTCTGTGCTCGGTGCTCCTGGGCAGCAAGGCGCTTCTGTGACCCTGGGGGAGCTGGGTGCTTGAGCCCCAGGCCCCTCTGGCCTCCTTTCAGGGCCACTGTCAGTGAGGGAGCCCTGACCACCAGCACTCAGGTCCTGTACCCTCTTGTTCAGGTCATTGCGCTCTGTCTGCAGCGCCCGGCACAGCTTCTCCAGCCGTTGGATTTTTACCTGCAGGCCCTCCAGTTCTTTATCCCGGACTGTTTTCTAGGGAGAGAAATGAGACCTTCAGTGCCATGCCCCATCAACCTCCCACTTACCATCACTACTTGGTGACAAACACTTTTAACAAGGCTGGGAGCAGACTGAGTCCGAAGCTGGCCCCCTCTAGGAAACAGTCCTGGTTGAAGCCATGACTGGACTGTCAGGTGGGGCAGTGTGGTGCAGAAAAGGGGCACGGCTTGGAGATAACATATTCCTCCATTTATCTACCACATGACCTTGGCAAAGGACTTGGCTTTTGAGCCTGTCTCATCTGTAAAACAGGACTACTAATACCATCCTCAGATCTCAAGAGAAGGTTCAATGAACCACGTACCTAAAAACATTCAGCAGCAAAAAAAAAAAAAAAAAAAAAAAAAAAAGACAAACCCAAAAACATTCAGCAAGATCTGGCTTGTCGTTGCTGCTCCATCAGTGTGAGTTCCTTTCTTCTACATTAGAAGCCATGAAATCACAAATTACCTGGGCTGCTTTACATGTAAACCAGGCACATCACTGGCACCCCTGTTTTTTCTGCTCTTTTATTCCTTTCTTCCATTTGCTCCCTTCACTCCCACTGGAGACCTACCACTGGGCTCACCATCTCCCATGGGGAGAGAACAGCATTAACTTTGGACTTGGACAATGTGTGCAAATCTCACCTCTACCTCATGCTAGCTGTGTCACTGATGGGTAGAACACACAGGAAAGGGCCTGATATGCGCTAAGTGCACACCCCCACCCTGGCTGCAGATCACAGACAGCCCACCTCCTCAGCCATCTCAAGGAGGGCCTTGTTGCTGCTCTCCCACCGGGACCGGTACATGGTGGTTTCTTTCTCCAGCTTCTTGATCTTCTTAGTCATCTAGGTTATGTGACAGACAGAAGGAAATGGTCAGAGCCGGCCTCTCTGTGCACCTGTCTCTCCAAGGTGGGGACTGATTGATTACAGGGTGCAGTCAATGCCCTCTGTGCCACCTTACCACCAGAAGTCACAAGTGTCCACCACTAACAACAAGAAATGGTAAGGGGCCAGAATCCCAGCACTTTGGGAGGCCAGGGTGGGCGGATCACTTGAGGCCAAGAGTTCAAGACCAGCCTGGCCAACATGGTGAAACCCTGTTTCTACTAAACACACACACACACACACACACACACACACACACACACACAAAGGCCAGGCATGGTGGCACGTGCCTGTAATTCCAGCTACTCAGGAGGCTGAGGCAGGAGAATCACTTGAACACGGGGGACAAAGGCTGCAATGAGCTGAGATCGTGCCACTGCACTCCAGCCAGTGAAACAGGGCGAGACTCCATCTCAAAACAAACAAACAAAAGAAATGGCTGCCCCATTCCCCGGGACAACCTGGAGGGTATACACACCACTGATACTGCCTCGAGAGGGGAAAGGCTGTGAACTCTCCTAACAGCCCCACCCTTGAGACACGCCAGATGGGAGCTTCCTGAAGGCAGGCCCAACCATTTTGAATGAAGCAGCTTATGCTCCAGGAGCCATGCGTGGCCTGGACCACAGTTACCTTTTCCATCTCCTGCTTGAATGTGGTGAACACCTCGCTGCTTTTGGAAAGTGTGTTCTGGAACTCCTCAAACTTCTCTGTGTATAAGGCAAGCTGGGGGAGAAAGCAGCCCACAGATAAGATTGGGTTTCTCTGGGAGGCACTCTGGTCAACACACTCAGACCTGTCCTTGACTCTCTGACCCAGTAATTCTACTGAGATACTATTTTTCCTTAAAACAAAGCAAAGCTATATATTTGGAAGGATATAATCCAAAATGCTAAGCCTGGAAAGTAGGAGACTTAGGGTGACTTTTATTTTGCCTTTATGTTGATTTTCAAACTCTTCTGTTCCCACCTCCTCAAAAGCAATACAACATTTCTGAGCTACAAATGAAATCCTCTGAGCCCACCTAACTACCTGGTCACGACCATACAGGTACTGTGCAGGTCCGGAGAGAACAAAGGCTCAACCAAGGTCTCATAGCAGCCAGGACACAGCCAGTCCTAGAATGAGGGTCCCATTTCACTACCCCCAGGATGGGGCCCAGTGAGGGGACCTTGAAGGCACAGGGTCAGGTTATATGCTCTCACCTGTTGCTTCAGGTGGGTCTCTTGCTGCTTCATCAGCTCACACATCCTCTGGGACTCTACTGCCTCTTTCAGGAGCTATTTCCAAGACAGAACCCCAGATCCTGTCAGAAGCCCCCAGGGGCTATGTTTGGTTTTTAGCCACAAGCACCAGACCCACCAAGGTTTCCTGCTCTCAGACTGATACTCAAGGAATCTGTGCCTGGTCTGGCCAGACAACTTCTCCCATATAACCCGGCTATGAACTGAGCCACAGCCCAACCTGCCTCCTCCCACACCCCCATCCCAACCCTGGGGCCTAAGCCTCACAAAATCCTTCTCCCGTTGGTGCCGCTCTTCTGCCTCCTTTAGCATCTCCTGGGCCTGCTGGAGCTTGGCATCCACCAGCTGCTGTTGTAGGTCCTTGTGTTTGAAGACTTTGTCGATATGCTGCAGCAAAGATAGTGGGAGCCGTCAGCTTGTGAGGAGCTCCTTTTCTCAGGGTGGCCCCACAGCCAAAGACCAGGGCACTTTGCCCAGCCCCCCATCTCAATCTGATATGCTGGACTCCCATGTGTACCACACAACATGGGCCCCAAGTCTCTGGAAGGTCATCTTTCCAACCTCACCTCGTTTCTCTCCCAGTGAGTCAGACTTTGGTAAGTATATGGTTTATGGCTGGAATCTGCTCCCAAGAAGCCAAGCAAAAAACACACTCAAATCTCTGACCCCAGGATTGATCACCTATGGGGTTGGAAGCCCTCACTTCTGTGTCCCTGATTCTCTTGTAAATGGGAAGAATGGGCAAAAACAATGCTTCTAAGAACATAACAGCCTAGCTCAGTTGGCAAAGACTTGCCATATCTAGGCAAAGACTAGACACGTGCATCCCCAAGGAATGGCTGTCCTGCCTACTGGAGGAGCACTGGGGACTTATGTCAGGTGAGAGAGAAGGGATGGAGAGAAGGTGAAGGATTCAGGTGCTACTTCAAAGGTAAAATCAACTGGACTTGCTGAAATAAGGGAAAATAACTCCATTTTTTTGGATGGGGAAGGGAAGGAGCCTTGCAGGTAAGTCCAGTTTGGGTATGATGAGAGTGCTTGTGTCTATCTGGGGAGGGCTGTAAATGCAAAGCAGCAGGGCCTGGTAGTCCTGCAACTCCTTCTCCACAGGTAATACTAAATCCTTTTCTGCCTTGGTGGGGAGAGAAAACGGGGTTATTCAGATTCTTGAAGTTCGTGTCTCACTATAGTGGCCCAGGAAGCCTCTATGTCTCAGTGCTGAGGGATAAGAATCAAACCAACTCCCCTCAAACCAAACAAGCTGCTTTGTTCCCAGAGGATGAAGTCCGGCAAGGAAAGGGGTGGGTCAGGGGAGTGCCCTCTAGGTCCTGCACACACGATCATCACACTGGCCTATGAACCTAAGAGGACAAATCTTCCCCATCTCACCACTGCCACACCCCAGGGGCTAGGAAAGGGCCTATTCCAGAGCAGGTCCTCTGCCAGCCCTGTAAGGGGGCTCCAGGTCTCCCTTCTCATGATGAGAACGCACCCACAACAGCCAGGTGACTGGATGGAAGACCCAAAGATTCAAGTGCCTGGGGTGGCAGCCAACAGTGACAAAGGGAATGACATGCTTTTTTTTTTGAGACAGAGTCTTGGTGTGTCACCCAGGCTAGAGTGCAGTAGCACAATCTCAGGTCATTGCAACCTCTGCCTCCTGGGTTCAAGCAATTCTCCTACCTCAGCCTCCCGAGTAGCTGGGACTACAGGCGTGCACCACCACACCTGGCTAATTTTTTGTAGTTTTAGTAGAGACAGGGTTTCACCATGTTGCCCAGGCTGGTGTTGAACTCCTGACCTGAGGTGATCCACCCGCTCTGGCCTCCCAAAGTGTTGGGATTACAGGCATGAGCCACCATGCCGGCCTGATAATCCTGCCTTTTAAGTGGCAGGAGCAGCAAGGAATCAGTGGACACAGTCTCTGGAGTCCATCACTGATCACAGGCACAGCCCCTCCCCTGCAATTCCAAATTCTACAAAGCTCTGAAAATGGAAATTGTCATAAGTTGGCAGCCAAACTTGACCTGTATCATTGTAAGCCCATAATCTAGGTGAGTATTTGGAAGTTCTACTGCATAAACATTAACATGTCTGGCTTCCCCAAGGCCCTGCTGAGGGTGCTACATAACACACAGTCCACATATGTGCCTCCATTCTAAAATGTGGATAGTTCTAATTCCAAAAGATACCTGGCCTAGTCGTTTGGGATAAGGCACTGTGGACGTGGGGCTGTGTGGCTGTCAATCTCTTCTCTACATCTGTTCTTTATCTATGAGGAATAACATTACTCTCCTCCCAAGGAGAAGGAGGAGGAGGAGGAAGAAAGGGAGAATGGGACAAAGCCTGAAAAGGTACTGTCCCAGTGCCTAGCACACACTCAAAAACCTCACAATTTCTGGGCCATGATTGCTGTTTGTGATACCCTTACCTCCTCTCGCAGCTCATACTGCTCAATCAGCTTCTTGAGCCTCTCAGCCAGCTCCATGTTCTCTTGGCGCAGCTTGGAGTTGCGCTCATTGTGCTGTTCCATCTGCAGCTGAATGTCATTCAGTGTCACCTGGAAGTGCGAGGTCACCTCCTTGCGCTTCTCCTCCTCCTCCCGGGCCCGCTGCACACCTTCTTCCTGGGCAGAGAAGTCAGCCCTAGAGCCATCATCCACTGCTACCTCACAAGGGTCCCCCAGCTAGTCCACAGATGGTCTCTGCCAATAGCCCTCCCCCTGCTCCCAAAGTGAGGAGTAGCCAGGCTCCAGGATGTTGTGCAATGCGGGTTCCAATGGACCCCCCTGTATATCAGGTGACATCAAGTGAGATTCTCCCCCTACAAAAATGCAGGTACATGGCAGGCGCGGTGGCTCACGCCTGTAATCCCAGCACTTTGGGAGGCTGAGGTGGGTGGATCACGAGGTCAGGAGTTCGAGACCAGCCTTGCCAATATTGGTGAAACTCGTCTCTACTAAAAATACAAAAATTAGCTGGGCGTGATGGCGTGCACCTGTGGTCCCAGCTGCTTGTGAGGCTGAGGCAGAGGAGTCGTTTGAACCTGGGAGGCGGAGGTTGTGGTGAGCCAAGATTGCGCCACTGCACTCCCACCTGGGCGATGGGCCACAGAGCAACACTTTGTCCCCCGCACCAAAAAAAAAAGAAAAAATGCGGGCACACATGCACACATGTAAGTGCCATTCTGAAGCAAGTCGGATCTCCTAAGGCCTATTCTTCCAGATTTCAGATTAATGTGCATTTGTCCCCTCTGTACCCCCAGAGACCAAGCTGTTAAAATTTAGTAACACCCAGGGTTTGCGAAGTTGTGTAGAATTAGGCACTCAACACTTTTGATGTGGCAGGCACACTGCCCCCTTACTGGAAGGCAATCCAGCAAAATCTATTAAAATGAAAAATCTGCATATACTGTGACCTAGCCATTTCACTTCCATGACTTATCCTACAGATAAGTTCTATATAACTGACCAGTGATAAACATAACAAGAATTTTCACTATAGTTCTATATGTAATAATGAAAAATTGTAAACAACCTCAAATGCTTTAACTAGGGCACTGATATATCCATATGATGAGAAAATAGCCCTACACATACTGATAGGGAAAAACGTTATGTAAAGTGAAAAAAGGCATAAGTTACGAAATGGTACATGTATAATCATTTCATTCCAGAAACTACAGGTAAGATTTTACATATAAAAAGGAAAGTTAGAAGGCTGTATTTAAAGTTGCTGTAACCACAGACTGACCTCACCATAGAAGCAGCAGAACATGGGAAGGACCCAGGTTCCTGAATGACCAACCTCTGGGACAAGAGCTGCTTGTCAGAGCCAGGCCTCCTCCACTTACCAGGGGACTGCCATTTCATTAATACTGACGCCAGTGCATTATGGATTCTCTTAGTACTTTATCCTTCACCTTATCTAATACATGTCAAATGGTTATAAGCAGCATTCTCTAACGTAAGGTATTATTGAGAAAGTGTATTTCTTTTTTTTTTTTTTTGAGACGGAGTCTTGCTTTTTTTGAGACGGACTCAGGCTGGAGAGCAGTGGCATGATCTCGGCTCACTGCAAGCTCTGCCTCCCAGGTTCACGCCATTCTCCTGCCTCAGCCTCCCGAGTAGCTGGGACTACAGGCGCCCACCACCACGCCCGGCTAATTTTTTTTTGTATTTTCGGTAGAGACGGGGTTTCACTGTGTTAGCCAGGATGGTCTCCATCTCCTGACCTCGTGATCCACCCTCCTTGGCCTCCCAAAGTGCTGGGATTACAGGTGTGAGCCACCACACCCGGCCGAGAAAGTGTATTTCTATGCCACAAGTCTGCACTTTTTTTTTTTTTGACACCAAGTCTCACTCTGTTGCCCAGGCTGTAATGCAGTGGTGCAATCTTGGCTCACTGTAACCTCAGCCTCTCGGGTGCAAGCAATTCTCGTGCCTCAGCCATCTAAGTAGCTGGGATTATAGGCATGTGCCAGCACACTTGGCTATTTTTTGTATTTTTAGTAGAATGGGGTTTCTTTTTCCAGGTTGGTCCCAAACTCCTGGCCTCAAGTGATCCATCCACCTCAGCCTCCCAAAGTGTTGCGATTATAGGCGTAAGCCACCACGCCCAGCCTTGCTTTTTTACACTGATTCCATGTGGAAATTGTAATGTTTTGGATGTTGGGTTAAATACATTACTAAAATTAATTTCACCTGTTTCTTTTTACTTTTTTAGAGTGGCCAGAAGATTTTTAATCACTTATGTGGGCCACTGCACCCAGGCCTAGCCTCCATTACTTTTTAAGAGGAAAGCCCATGAAAGAAACATTAAGTGGAAGTCAAGGAAATCAGAGTCACCTGTTCCAGGGGGCCCAGGCCTACCTTGAGGGAGCGGTTGTGCCGCTGCAGCTCACGGCATAGGCTCTCAAGCTTGCTACGGGCCAGGACGGCCTTACTGTGCTCACCACGCAGATGGTCCTTCTCTTGCACCAGCTGGCTCTGCTTCTTCTGCAGGAGCTTCATCTGCTTCTGTGAGTTCCGGTGCTCCTCCAGCTGGGGACAGGGATAGGGAGGGCAGGTGAGCATCCTGTGAGGCCTTCCTGGTGGGGATCACTATTCGGGTCTAGGCTCTCCTGAGCTGCCCTGAACCGCACCGTTTCAGACCAGGAGTGCTCTCATGGGCTGATGCTGTGCTGTTGCTTACACACTCCTCCCATGAACTCACACTAACCCCGAAGCCTCCACCATAGGGACAGAGAAATGGACACTCACTAGGGCAAGCAGGGGCCACGCAGCCAGCAGATGCCAATTCCTATTCCAGCTCTGACTCTGGGCCACTAGAGCCACTTCAAGCTGTTGCATTTCCCCAACTTGCTGGACACTCATGCCCAAGGATGAGACCACTTGCTACCCTACCTTGTGCCTATTAACAGACCTCCATCGCTCCCTTACATTCCTTCAAAACGTTAGCACTGGGTTCATCAGCACTCTCCCCAGCACAATTACTTTTCTCATTTGTGGCCACTTCAGTATCAACAGATTCCTTCTGACTCCCTGGTCTCCCAGTCCTTCAGTTCTTCCACAAACTCACTCCTTTCTCCAGCTCAGTTCCCCTCCCATGACCCTATCCAGATCTATACAACAGAAATATAATGCAAACCACATAAATAATTAAAAATATTCTACTGGCTACACTGAAAAAGTAAAAAACAGGTGAAATTAATTTTAGTAATATATTTATTGTAACCCAATATCCAAAACATTACAATTTCAACACGGAATCAATGTAAAAAAGGGAGGCTGGGAGCGGTGGCTCACACCTGTAATCCCAGCACTTTGGGAGGCCGAGGCAGGCAGATCACTTGAGGTCAGGAGTTCAAGACCAGCCTGGCCAACACGGTGAAACCCCGTTTCTACTAAAAAAAATACAAAGAAGCAGCCAGTTTGGTGGCACATGCCTGTAATCCCAGCTACTTGGGAGGCTGTGAGGCAGGAGAATCGTTTGAACCTGGGAGCAGGACATCACGCCACTGTATTCCAGCCTGGGTGACTGAGACACTATCTAACAAAAAAAGAAGTGAAATGTTTTATATTCTTTGTTTTTGCTTAAGTCTTCAAAATCTGATGTCTATCTTACATTTACAGCACGTTCAAATTCAGACTGGCCACATGTCAATTAGCTAGAGACGAATTTATCTTGGACAGCGCAGATCTAGACTTTGTCACTACCAGACAGCACACCCACTATCTCAATTTCCAGCACCCCAGACCAGGACTACCATCACCTATCTTTTTAGCTCATTCCAATCAATATCTGTGATCCTCAGAAAATCTCTTACCCTATAAGGACCTCCAATCCATTGACTCAACCATCCTTCCACTCTCCTTTAAAATAACCACTTACCTTATTACCTGGCTTAGATTTCTTACACCCTCAACTCTCTTGGCCCTTCCCCAGTAATACTGCAACCCTAGTAAAGCACCTTCCTGCTTTACACCAGTACTGAAACAACCCTACTTGAAGAGTCTCACTTTAAATTCACGGCCACCAATTTCAGGAAAAGCAGCAATCTCAACACAATGCACATGCTATTTACACTCCTCTCCTTCCAGACAACTATTCATCGTCCTCATCAAATCTCAAAACACAGAAGAAACCAGAGAATCAGGGGCAGAAGCTCCACATCTGCCAGTACACCTGCCCTGTCCTCTCCTCCAGTCACACAGACCTAGCCATATGGTTACCACAGCCAAGCCCCCTTCTTGGGCACTGGGCCTCAGGTCCCCTCCTCTACTCACACCACCACTCCAACAACTCATTTCCTCTCTTGCATCGGCAATTTTCCCCTGGCTGGATCACTCTAAAAGGGTGCTTATCTTCCTTACACCTTTTATTTAATCCTTACAAGAATGTCATTAGGCAGGTATGACATTCCCCATTTTACAGATGAGTAAAGTTCCCTACAGGAAAATATTAATAAATGTGTGTGGAATGAATTAATTTTAACATAAATACTTAGAGGCTGGGCGCAGTAGCTCACACCTGTAATCCCAGCACTTTGGGAGGCCGAGACGGGCAGATCACGAGGTCAAGAGATCGAGACCATCCTGGCCAACATGGTCAACCCTGTCTCTACTGAAATATACAAAATTTAGCCAGGCGTGGTGGCGTGCGCCTGTAATTCCAGCTACTCGGGAGGCTGCAGCAGGAGAACCGCTTGAACCTGGGAGGCGGAGGTTGCAGTGAGTCAAGACCATGCCACTGCACTCTAGCCTGGTGACAGAGCGAGACTCCATCTCTAAATAAATAAATAAATAGGCTGGGTGCGGTGGCTCACGCCTGTAATCCCAGCACTTTGGGAGGCCGAGGCAGGCAGATCACGAGGTCAGGAGATTGAGACCATCCTGGCTAACACGGTGAAAGCCTGTCTCTACTAAAAAAAAAAAAAAAAAATAGCTGGGCATGGTGGCGGGTGCTTGCAGTCCCAGTTACTCCGGAGGCTGAGGCAGGAGAATGGCGTGAACCCAGGAGGTGGAGCTTGCAGTGAGCCGAGATCGTGCCACTGCACTCCAGCCTGGGCAACAGAGCGAGACTCCATCTCAAAATACATACATACATACATACATACATACTTAGGCTGTGACCATCAATAGATAAATCTGTTAGTTCAAATTCTGACAGGGGACCTGATGAGGGAAGAATCTGGCTGCCCCACCCTCAACCCACTGAACAATGTTACAACAGAGTGGGAAGAGCATGCTTTGCATTTATTGTGATGGAACATGAAGTACAGAGTACTACTTATGAAGAATTCTTGTCAAAAACTTGAAGCTGAATTGGATCAAGCTTTAGAGCTAACTTCTACTTCACTTACAGGCACTAGGAGGTAAAGAAGTAAAATGCTACCACAGATGACAAAGCTAGAAGGGGGCATCCTACAGGACAGCCAGTCTGGTTTCTGTAAAGTCAATGTCATGGGGAATATAAGGAGGCAGTGACAAGAAGACTGCTCTGAAGTAAAAGGAAAAAGTATCAAGTGACTAGCATTAGTTTTATTTACTGTGATAATGGCTCTATGCATCTGTATTTGTGGAAGATGCATCAAGATCACAAGGTGTCTTGGACTCAGGCCAGGAACAAGGGCTCTACCACCTTGGAATCATTCTTTGAGAAATTTCTTTCAAGGAATATGCAGTTTCTCAAACTCTTGCTGCACAGCCCTAAAGAGGCTCGCTGAGAGTGATTCCCCATTTAACAGATATTTCAGAGACAGCTGAACAGAAATTAAGCCACCTACCTGCCTCTGCACCCCCAACCCTATACCAGGTGGCATGCTGATTTTCCCAAGGCAGGGAAGGTGCCCGCGGAGGGGGGAACTGACCAGTTCAGCATACTTCTTGCACAGAGCAGCCAGCTTCTCCTCTGGGGTACTCAGAGTATTCAATGTCTGCATCAGCAACGTGATCTCCTTCCCTGCAAAGCACAGGAGCAAAGACATGTACTCCCTTCTCCAGGGGTCCCCTCCAGGCCTGGGCTCACACTCATCATGAGTGCTGAAGATAGCCCTCCCCATCACACACACTTTATATTTTGCTTGTTAATTAGCTCCTTCCTTACTATAGAGACCAACTCAATCCTGCCCTCACTGTAGCCCCAGTATTGTCCATAGTACCATCACAGAGAATATGTTCAACAAATGCTTATCAAATGAACGACTGTACCCTACTGAAATCTCTTTAGTGGACACCACTGGCAGGGTAAAAAACTGCCTGCTCTACCAACAGACGAAAGATTTCCCACTTATGAATTCAGGGCTACTGTTTCACACAGTTTCAATGCAAGGAAGGCCCACCCTCCTGATAGAGGTAGGATCCAAAAAGGAATAGATGTCTTAGCCTCCTTGAGAAATACTAAACTCTTGTCAACAGAGTAGCCAAACAGTGAACTTTAAAATGAAGATACTTTCGGCCAGGTGCGGTGGCTCACGCCTGTAATCCCAGCATTTTGGGAGGCCGAGGTGGATCATGAGGTCAAGAGATCGAGACCATGCTAACATGATGAAACCCCGTCTCTACTAAAAATACACACAAAAAAATTAGCAAGGCATGGTAGGGGGGTGCCTGTAGTCCCAGTTACTCAGGAAACTGAGGTAGGAGAATCACTTGAACCTGGAAGGCAGAGGTTGCAGGGAGGCGGAGATCGTGCCACCGCACTCCAGCTTGGTGACAGAGCAAGACCCCCGTCTAAAAAAATAAATGAACAAAAAAAAAAAAAAAATGAAGATACTTTCCATATATGTGACCCTAAGATTTTTTTTTTTTTTTTTTTTTTTGAAGGAGTCTCACCCTGTCACCCAGGCTGGAGTGTAATGGCATGATCTCAGCTCACTGCAACCTCTGCCTCCTGAGTTCAAGTGATTCTCCTGCTTCAGCCTCCTGAGTAGCTGGGATTACAGGCACATGCCACCATGCCCAGCTAATTTTTTTTATCTTTAGTAGAAATGGGGTTTCACCATGTTGGCCAGGCTGGTCTCGAACTCCTGACCTCATGATCTGCCCGCCTTGGCCTCCCAAAGTGCTGGGGTTATAGGTGTGAGCCACTGTGCCTAGCCGTCCCTAAGATTTTTTTTTTTTTTTGAGAGAGCCTTGCTCTGTCACCCAGGCTGGTATGCAGTGGTGCGATCTTGTGTCACTACAAGCTCCACCTCCCGGGTTCACGCCATTCTCCTGCCTCAGCCTCCCGAGTAGCTGGGACTACAGGTGCCCGCCACCACGCTTGGCTACTTTTTTGTATTTTTAGTAGAGATGGGGTTTCACCATGTAAGCCAGGATGGTCTCGAACTCCTGACCTCATGATCCACCCGCCTCAGCCTCCCAAAGTGCTGGGATTACAGGCATGAGCCACCGTGCCCGGCCATAAGATTTTTTAAAGTTCCTCTTTAAAGTAGGATGATACAAAAGGGGAGAGGGAAATAGGAATAAAACATGGATATAATGACACCCGAGTTAGATTCTAGATTATTATTTTT
This sequence comes from Theropithecus gelada, assembly GCF_003255815.1. Taxonomy (NCBI): domain Eukaryota; kingdom Metazoa; phylum Chordata; class Mammalia; order Primates; family Cercopithecidae; genus Theropithecus; species Theropithecus gelada. The sequence continues at coordinate 59,674,811 of NC_037668.1, read as the reverse complement.
TTTTTTTTTTGAGACGGAGTCTCGCTCTGTCGCCCGGGCTGGAGTGCAGTGGCCGGATCTCAGCTCACTGCAAGCTCTGCTTCCTGGGTTTACGCCATTCTCCTGCCTCAGCCTCCCGAGTAGCTGGGACTACAGGCACCCACCACCTCGCCCGGCTAGTTTTTTGTATTTTTTAGTAGAGACGGGGTTTCACCTTGTTAGCCAGGATGGTCTTGATCTCCTGACCTCGTGATCCGCCCGTCTCGGCCTCCCAAAGTGCTGGGATTACAGGCTTGAGCCACCGCGCCC
>NC_037668.1:59484706-59674281 GCF_003255815.1 Theropithecus gelada | reverse complement strand
TTTTTTTTTTTTTGAGACGGAGTTTCACTCTTGTTGCCCAGGCTGAAGTGTAGTGGCACGATCTTGGCTCACTGTAACCTCTGCCTCCGGAGTTCAAGCCATTCTCCTGCCTCAACCTCCCAAGTAGCTGGGATTACAGGCGTGTGCCACCATGCCCAGCTAATTTTTGTATTTTTAGTAGAGACAGGGTTTCATCATGTTGGCCAGGCTGTTCTCGATCTCCTGACCCTCAGGTGATCCATCCGCCTCGGCCTCCCAAAGTGCTGCAATTACAGGCGTAAGCCACCGCGCCCGGCCTAGACTCTCAAACATACATATCCTGCTGTAAAATAACTGTCACTGCCCGTTCCCCATTGCCTGTGCCTGAGTCAGGGAGCCTTCCCTCTGCCTTCACAGAAGGGCCCAAGAGATCAGCATGGAGAGACTGTAATTCGCAGGCAGGCATGCCAAATCCAACCCACGGATGGGTTTTGTTTGGCTCTTACCATTTTAGCTGCTAACTATGAAAAAATCTAGAGTTCTCACATAACTCTACATTGCTGGCTTTTCTTAAAAAAAAAAAAATAAAAATAATTAAAAAAATAAAAGAAGGCCGGCCACGGTGGCTCACGCCTGTAATCCCAACACTTTGGGAGGCTGAGGCAGGCGGATTACGAGGTCAGGAGATCGAGACCATCCTGGCTAACACAGTGAAACCCCGTCTCTACTAAAAATACAAAAAAAAATTAGCCGGGCGTGGTGGTGGGCACCTGTAGTTCCAGCTACTTGGGAGGCTGAGCCAGGAGATTGGTGTGAACCTAGGAGCAGATCTTGCAGTGAGCCGAGATCGTGCCACTGCACTTCAGCCTGGGTGACAGAGCGAGACTCTGTCTCAAAAAATAAATAAATAAATAAATAAATAAAAATAAAACAAGCCTGCACCCAGCCTGCAGTTTTGCCTGCTCTCAGTTGGCTAGTTGAAAGCAACTAATCAGGAAGCAGTAAAGTCTTTGGATAAAGTAGCCTCCATCTTCATGTGGCCCCATGGCCAGCCCAGCTTATGCAGACATTTGGGTTTTCAACTCCAGCCTAGTCTAATTTTCTTACTGTAAAGAGAAGTATAAACTAAGACCCAGAGAGGAGAAGGGACACACCCGAGATCACACAGCAGGTAGTACTGGCTGGCACAGGAGCCCACCCTGGCCTCCCATCTCCATTTTCTCAAAGAGAGAACAGGTCCCATTCCAACCCTCAGTTGCTCCAAAAGCCAGAAGGCCTTGTGCTGGGAACCCCTGCATCTCTCTATGCTGTGGCCCCCACATCCCTGGCTTTGATCACACTAGAGTGACTTGCTGTTCTGAGAAGTACCGTTTTCCTTTGAATCCTGGCGGAACAGACTGGTCCAGAGAACGTCAAGTCCAAACTCCCTCCCCTCACCAGCCTCACAAAGAGCCACCCTCTGCTCACCCAAACCCTTGGCTTTTTTCTTCTCCTGTGGCCTTCGGTGGTCTCGGTCTCCGACCTCATCACTCTGCCGGATCTCTTCTGTGCCTGGATCCCCCTTGGAGGGTTCCTTCTCTCCATTGACTACTGGAGTTGGTTCAGGCTCCCCATTCCTTGCCACATAGGTCCGGGACTTCTCTGCATCTTCGGGTTCAGCTGGCTCACCCTGTGCCCCATCCTCGCCAGGCCCCCCCTGGTTACTGTCCACACAGTATGTGCTCAGTATGTCTTCTAATTGGCGACTCAGCTCCTCAGAGACATCACGAAGGGCCCCAGACTGAGCCGTTTTGGCTTGAGCCCCTACAGCAGGAGAGGATGAGGGGTAGAGTGAGAAACAAGACAATTATACCACTGGTTGGGAATTTTCAGGTCCAGCCAAACTCATCACTTTGAGTTAAATGTTGCCTAACTTTTCTTTTTTTATGGAAACTGAGAAGAATGGAGTATTATTCAGCAAATCTAGTTCCTGTCAGAATTTAGATTCGAAACATCTTTTGAATCAAGAAATTATAGTAATATAATATAGTTAAGCTTAACTTCTGTTTACTTGTAAAATGACACAACTATTTCTCACTACCACCCGAACATGTTTGTTATGATCATAAAAGTATGTAAAGCATCAGCACACAGGGATGGCATGGTGCAACTTCTAGTCCATCTCCTTCCCCCTCACAAAACCATTTTTTACCATTCAGATCATTCTAGAAATGCCTCAAACAGGAAGGGCAGTTAGCTGCTAGTGGCTGAGGTGTTTCAAACCGGACCTGGATTTCCTGACTGGGTGCCCCGTTTGGCTGCCACCTGACTTAATCCCGTTAGAGGTTCTCTCCAGAACTCTGTTCCTGTGCTTAGAGGGAGCGGCTCCGCCAACTCGCCAGAATTCAGGGGGGACCGCGGCCCCAGCACTGTCCTCTCATTCTACATTCCCTCCTCCCGGACAACCTGGCCTCGGCCTCTAAGTCCAGAAGCGAGGCCGGCCCCACAGCTCCACCCCCTGCCCGCTGGCAACGCAGAGCTGGCACACACCCTCCGGCTTCCGAGGAGCCTGGCTGCTGCCGGGACCTTCTGCTTCTGCTGCAGGAACCGCCTGGCTGGGCCGCTCCTGGGCTCCCTCGGGTCCTGCTTCCGGTTGTCCCGGGCTGCTTTTTGGGTTGGATTGTTTGGCAGCCCCGTTCTTTTTGTCTTGGTTCTTCATTGTGATGAGCGATGCTGGGTCAGGAGAAGATCCTTTAGAAACAAACACAGTTGCTATTTTCCAGACTTCGAAATTCTTCGCAGCCTGGATCAGAAAATCCCCACAGCAGGCGCACAAAGCTTCTTAAACGGACCGGCCGGCCCTGGCAGAGGGCGCCAACGGCTCTCGGGTCTTGGAGGGTCAGGGGAGCCCGGCGTGCCGGGACAGGCTTTCGGGGCGCAGCTCCCGCAGCGGGTGAGGGAAGGGGCCTCTTTTCTCCCTGGAGCCACTTCTCTACACAACCGGCCCCCTCGCGGCAGGCCGGGCCCGGGATTGGCTCAGGGCCGGAGACTGACGTGGCGGGACTCCCGGCGCCGGCGCCGCCCCCGCCCCTCAGGCCCCACGTGCGCCCCCCGCGCGCCCCCCGCGCGCGCAGCCACCCACGCCCTGCGCGCCCTGCAGCCTCGAGGAACGCCCGCGCATGCGCACCCCCCCCCAGGCAGTCCCCCCCGCCCCCGTCCCGGCCGTCGGCCCACGCGCGGAGTTGGCGTGATTTCCCCACAGGCCGAGAACATCCCGGCCCGCACACCCTCCAACAGTCTCGCCCAACGGCTGCCACGGCACGTACCTCACCGCCGACGTCCGACGGCTTCCCCAGCTCTCGCCTCGCACCGGAAACCCCGAGTAACCGCTGCCGGCGAGCCGCCTGCTCCCGCCTCAGCCAATCAATAGCCGGCGCCGGCGCGGAGCTTGCTGGGAAGGACGAAGCGAGGGCGGCCTCGGAGGCGGGCGCGCCGGGAGGGCGGGGCAGGGAAAAGTCTACGCGTTCCTCCGTACGCAGGGGCTAACCGCAGATCCCAAAGTGCATAAGGGGTGTAGTCCTCGGAGTCCAAAAGGAGCCCGTCATTCTGCACGAGTGCCCACGTCAACCTTGTTTCTATCTCGCAGAAGCTATGTTTCAACTCCCGAAGCTTTTGCGCCTGGCTATTGTTTCCTGCAGGCCTCCGTCAAACCTTCCTCCCTGGCCGTGAACAAATGTGACTCCATCCAGGAACTCCGAGGACTCGGGAAGAGGGATAAGAGTCCTGAGCTGAGACTCAGGAGACCCACACTCCAGTCCCAATTTCATCACGGATTTGCTGTGTGGCTGGACGTTCTTTTCTCTCTCTGGGCCTCGATGTCCTTCTTCCGAAGGAGGCTTTTAATAACAGTAACAGTTCCTTGAACGCTTACTGTGTGCTTTCCCAGTATCTAATAGCTTGGTTCTCATAACCACTCATAGAAATAACTACTATCTGTTATCCCCATTTTACGGAAAAGGACAGTAAGAGAAAGGTTAGGTAACTTGTCCAAGGTCACATGGATAGTGAGTGGTTAAAACAGGGATTCAAAACGTAAGTCTGACACCAGCACCCAGGTAACTACTCGGCTACCCTGTCTTTTACCCAGAAGAAACACTACCACAGCAGGTTTCCCTGAGGCAGTCAAGGTAACTTGTGAAAGTAGGTCATATTTTCCCCTCTCCATTACCGTTTTGGCAGTCAGTTCCTCAGGAAGGTGCTGAGTCAGGCTTCAGGCATATTCATGAGCCTTTTCTCTACCCCATACTCTACAGAGTCTCACTGGGGTTAAAGTAGAAAAAAACCCCACAATTCTCTACACGTGAGATCACAATTCTGTATCCTCATTGTTTCTGGATAATGAAGTCAAACCCAACAATCCTTGTGCCTAGAATTTGAAGCCTAAGAGGTTTGGCTTTTGCCAAACCCCAAATTTTTTGAGGCCCAGTTCAAAGGTCACTTCAGAGCCTTCCCAGTGCTCTGCAATCCGTACTTGCTCCCTAGGTCTGCAGAGTTCTGTTACAGCATTAGCAGTGAGGTGTTGAAATTACTATTTGCTTATAAGTCAGTTAATTTTGCAAGAACTGTTGGCTAAATATTCTAGTCCCAGAGCCTTGCATCAGGCTGTGGGTAGAGAAGATTGTAAACTGTTGTACTAATTGAGTGTTGGTTTAGGGCTGTTAGGATGTTAAATATTTCCCCCAAAGGCTCAGTGAAAGACTTCAGAGCAGTGCATTTTGGATTTCAGATTTTCAGATTAGGGAAGCTCAACCGGTAAAGTTTGAGAAAATCCCAAATTCGAAACACTTCTGGTCCCAAGCATGTTGGATAAGAAATATTCAACTTGTAGTATAATGATGGAACTGAGGCTCAGAAAGATTTGGAATCTACGTGTCCTGAAACAAGGCCCTGATTATTTCTAGAAAAGCATTCTGGAAATCTCTTGAGGAGGCACCATATAAATCAGGCCTTGATACATTTTCATATAGAGGGTGTTCTAGGTGAGATAAAGAACATAAAAATGTATGCCTGGGGTGAAGGGTAGAGGATGTAGTGGAAGGGCCAACAATAGCCTACAGGGGCCGGCTAGGTAATGAGAACAGGCAAGAATATTGGACAGAAACATGGGTTAACAAGTTACTTTCTCCTTTGCTATAAACAATGTATAGCAACAATATTAGCACCTGCCAGATTGAGAGGTGGTGATTGCAGTAAAATACAGCAGCTCTTGCACATTGTTACCAAGCAGAAACTCAGGCCTGGTAGGACCAGATAGTATTTTTCTTTTTTGTAGATAGGTTTTACTCGGCTGCTGGGGCTGGAGTGCAGTGATCATTCTAGCTCACTGCAGACTCGACCACCTGGACTCAAGTGATCCTCTTGCCCCAGCTTCCCAAGTAGCTAGGACTACAGGTATGTGCCACCACAGCCAGCTTTTAAAATTTTTTGTAGAGACAGGTCTCACTATGCTGCCCAGGCTGGTCTTGAGCTCCTGGCCTCAAGTGATCCTCCTGCCTTGGCCTCCCAAAGGGTTGGGATTACAGGCATGAGCCAAAGAGCTTGGCCTCTTTTTAAAAATGGATACTTCATGAGAGTCTTTTTCCAGACAGACATTTCTTGATTTTTTAAAAAAATGTTGGCCGGGCGCGGTGGCTCAAGCCTGTAATCCCAGCACTTTGGGAGGCCGAGACGGGCGGATCACGAGGTCGGGAGATCGAGACCATCCTGGCTAACACGGTGAAACCCCGTCTCTACTAAAAATACAAAAAATTAGCCGGGCATGGTGGCGGGCACCTGTAGTCCCAGCTACTCGGGAGGCTGAGGCAGGAGAATGGCATGAACCCGGGCGGCGGAGCTTGCAGTGAGCCGAGATCGCGCCACTGCACTCCAGCCTGGGTGACAGAGCGAGACTCTGTCTCAAAAAAAAAAAAAAAAAAATGTTGGCAACTAATTCAAACTTAAACACTCTGCCAAGCAAAACCTTCCTGTGGGTTCAATAAGCTTTCTGGCTGCTTGTCTGTCATCTATGTTTTAGGAATTGATCTAAACTGAAAGGAAGAGTCTGTGAATTATTTGATCTTAAGAGGTTCAGGCCAGGCACGATGGCTCATGCCTGTAATCCCAGCACTTTGGCGGAGGCAGGCGGATCACGAGATCAGGAGTTCAAGACCAGCCTGGCCAACGTGGTGAAACCGTCTCTACTAAAAATACAAAAATTAGCTGGGCGTGGTGGTGGGCGCCTTGTAATCCCAGCTACTTGGGAGGCTGAGGCAGGAGAATCACTTGAACCTGGGAGGCAGAGGTTGCAGTGAACCGAGGTCACGCCATTGCACTCCAGCCTGGATGCCAAGAATAAAAACCTCCATTTAAAAAAAAAAGGGTTCAAAGGGCTGTAGAGTAGTGCTGATGACAGTAAGTCAAAATCATTTACAGAAACTCTAGAAAATGCAGACTGAACTACAGTGACAGCCACAGATCAGTGGTTGCTGGAGGTGGGGCAGAAAGGAGGGATTCTCAAGCAGGAAGCTTATGGCTTATGAAGATCATAGATATATTCACTATCTTGTGGTGGTTTTATGGGTGCATATGTGTTTCAATTTATCAAAGTGTACATACTTTAAATATGTACAATTTATTGTGTCAATTATATTTCAATAAAGTCGATGAAAAAAACTTTACAGCAGGTACAGGTTGGTACAACTCTTATTTCCACTGTTAAGCTACAAGTTTAAACACCTCCTTATTCTTTTCCCCCAAATCCAGTCTAGGGTCACTCCAAACCAAAGAAGACAATTTAGAACTTTGCAACAGGTTTTTATTTTTGCTTTATATCTATTACAGTGTTTGAAACCTAAAGAAATACATTTTCTCTTCAAATTTGGATGTGTATATAAATAACATTTGTCTGGACTCAGCACACTCAATGCCATGGTTTCTTGGCCTACGTATGCTCTGAAATCAAGCTGTGTCTGTCTACCCAGGGGCCCTGAGAACATGGAAAATAGAGTTTATAGTTATTAGAAAAATAAAAGCAAATGAATTTGCAAAGAAAAACCAGTGAGAAGGATTAGATTCATCTTCCAAGGGTCCATAGCTGGTAACTCAAGCCATTCTTGGGGGATATCCAGTCTCTTGAGTGGCTGGGACTCCATTACCCACTTTCCTTCTTTAATAGGTCAAAGGCAATTGCCACAAAAGCTGGCTAAAAAAGCCGACACCCAGCTTCAGAGTCTGAGGGTTCATGAAGATGTGGACTTTTTTTTTTTTTTGAGACAGAGTCTCACCCTGTCACCCAGGCTGATGCAATCTTGGCTCACTGCAACCTCTGCCTCCTGGGTTCAAGAGATTCTCCTGCCTCAGCCTCCCGCATAGCTGGGATCACAGTTGCCCACCATCACACCCGGCTTTTTTTTTTTTTTTTTAAAGTAGGGACGGGGTTTCACTATGTTGGCCAGGCTGGTTTTGAACTCCTGACCTCAAGTGATCCACCTGCCTTGGCCTCCCAAAGTGCTAGGATTATAGGCATGAGCCACCGTGCCCAGCTGAAGATGTGGATTTTTTTTTTTTTTTGAGACGGAGTCTCGCACTGTCACCCGAGCTGAAGTGCAGTTGCGTAATCTTGGCTCGCTGCAACCTCCGCCTTCTGGGTTCAAGTGATTCTCCTGCCTCAGCCTCCCAAGTAGCTGGGATTACAGGCGTCTGCCACCACGCCCAGCTATTTTTTTGTATTTTTAGTAGAGACGAGGTTTCACTATGTTGCCAGGCTGGTCTCAAACTCCTGACCTTGTGATCCGCCCACCTCGGCCTCCCAAAGTGCTGGGATTACAGGCGTGTACCATCGCGCCCGGCCAGATGTGGACTCTTTAAGGAATGCTCTGAGTCAGAGGTAGGGTCTCTGAGAGCTTACTTCCTTCAATGCCCCCCAGGACATGGCATATATAATAGTTACAAGAGAACAGGGCTGGGGTTCAGCAGCAGGGTTCAGGTATGAGCTTATGTGGACATCAGAAGTCAGGCTGGCCCAGGAGCAGCTAGGCAGGCCACTGAAGATATGCTACATAAACTTTTTCCCATGGTGTTCTGGGCCTAACATGTAATGGTGCCTCTTCTAACTCTCACAGCCAGCTTAGGTTCTGCACGTAGCCCAGACCTGAAGCAAAGTGCCCTTGCAGAGAAAAAAATAACAGCTTGAATTCACAGATTTGGTTGGTCTTGACCTCAAATTCTTCCTTTGCCACAGTCTAAATCAGGGTATGAGGCTAGAGGACAGATAATGAGAGACTGAATCATTTATGAAGGCCTTGGCCAAAGAGCAGCTAGTGCCCACTACATGGACCCCAGTAGGGCCAAATTCTCAACTTGTTGGCTTACCAAAAGAATGAAAAAGCTCAAACAGAAAACATACTGGACAAGGTTGGTCTAGAACATGCAATCCTAAATGGCTATGGAAGAAATTTATTCTAAGCAATATCTCAGTCTCACACTCACTAAAGGGTAGTTCTATCAGGGAGATGTTTACCATGGTTTAGTGCACCGAGCTCTCCACCGCTCCCCAGGCTGCCAGGGAGGCAGAGAGGTACATACATTCCTAATGCCCCAGCCAGCCTGTTCTCCCTACTGGGTCCCTGGATTACCTGCAAGGACCTGGGGAAATTGGCTCCCTGTCTTCAGCTGAGAGTCTGGAATCTGAACCCTAGATGAATCCCCTGAAGAATGCTCAAGATAATGGATACCAAGCTGAGTGAGTCTAGGGGAGAAGAGAGGCCTGAACAAAAGAGCTGGGGCCTTCAAAGAGGTGTATGGGAGGTGAGGTTAGTAGTGTCAGGCTTTCCTATCCTTTCCTTCTAGTTTGCTTGAAACAAGTACAACTTTAGGGTATGGGGGGAAGGCGGGTAGACATGAAAAAATGGAAATACAGTTCATTCTGCTAGACAGTTTTCATTTTAAACTGGTTTGGCTTGAGAAAAATAGAAAGTCTGTACCTGAGAACCTTCTTTTCCTCTCCCTTATTTAAGTACAATAGCAGCTATAATCTGTGCAGCTCGGCTCCAAAAAACAGGGCTCCTGGAAGATGGCTTTCGTGGCAGAGAGTTGATGGGGTAGATTAATGGGCTCTAGGTAAGGAGGAACACCAAGGGTGTCTGAAAACTGAGGTCAACACCTGCTCCCTGGGGGTGCCATTTGTGTTCCCTGACCCATGTAACAAGACTGGCCAGCAGTGGGTGGAATCCATGTGGTTCTATCAGAAGGTTGCAGCCAACATCAAGGCCAGGCAGTCACTGGGGTCAGCTGGCATCTGAAGGCAGGCTTCTAAGACCAGAGACCCTGTTAGTACTAAAGATGATGATTTGGGAGTGGGATGCCTGGAGCGGCTGGCACTGTTCAAAAAAGTATTTGAACATATTAGTCAAGAAGAGGGCTCCTTGTCCCTCCTAATCCATATCTAGATACCCCTAACCAGAGATCTTAAAAAGGATAGACCAGCCATATGCCAACATGCCAGGATTCCAAAAGCATGCCTCAACTAATTAGGGTATTCCCTACAGCAGACTGGGGTAGGGGGGCTCCATCCTGGCAATAACCAGAGAGCCTTAGCTCGCTTAGGCCAGGGTCTGGAATCTAGATGGAGACTGCCCACAAACAGTGGCTCTCAAGCCTGGGCTAAATAAATAATATTTTGCTTCATTACATGGTCAAAGGAAAGGGGGAGATAGAAAAGATGGTATTACTGACTCTGTGGGCTGGAAGAACTTCACCTGTTGGTTGAAAGCGTTGATTAAAGGAAGATAACAGCAAAACCTGGTCTGGAGAAGACATAAATGAAAACTCCTAGAGGCCACTTTTCTTTGATGAGAAATCTAGCCTCACACTCTGCCCCCAGTAGACTTTAGCCTTTGGAGCTCTTAGGGAAAACTGGCTTTAAGCAGCAACCAGATAACCAAAAAAATTTTCCATCTGGTACAGGACCCGGAGCTGAAGCCAAAGCAGATTTTGGAGGAACAGCTGGGCAAGCAGGATGTGTATGTCTTACACTAAGAATCTGGTCCCAATATCAGGGACTTAACTGTTACTTGAGATGTACAAAGTAGATCCTACTAAATTGCCCTTTGGATGAGAACAATGGGAGGAGGTTGGGTGGGGGAGGGCTTTTTTTTTTTTTTTTCAACTGTAAGAGAATGGTTTTGTAATGGAGGTAGCAGGCCAAGTGAAAAAACGATTCTGCCCCCCGCCTTCCTGGGAGATTGGGAGTTGGCAGCCATCATTCCCAAGCTGATGAGTGGCATCTGACTCACCAAGGTGGTACAACATGGGTGTGATTTTTCAGGGACAATTGCCAGCCCTAAACCATCCTCCTCAGAAAATGGCTTTGAAGTGGGACCGCAGCACTAGGAGAGGGAAAATTCAAGACCAATGGCCAGCAATAAGTACCTGAACTTTAGGTCTATAAGCAGAAGGGCGTGGATTTCACCTGAGCCAGGAGATGTGTAGCAACAGAAGCAAGAATGGTATTGTTTCAGAGGAAGGAAAAGCAGAGCTTGGAGCTGGATGCCTCTTGACTAACCATAGTGGGGAGGTTGGGGTGGGGCGGACTGTGCCTTCAGCTCCACAGCTGGTCTACACCAACTTCCTCTACTCCCATCCAAACAGGTGGGCTTTACTATCACATGTAATCCACCCACAGGCACAGGGAAGCCACTGAGGCAATGCACTACTGTAATTCAAACAGAAAGAAAAGGCATCTGGATTATAATCGTCACAAGGAAGGGAAAACCTAAACCAGGAACAAGGATCCCAAACAGGGAAGATAAGCAATAGCTCTTAAGAAAAAAAAAAAAAGCAGGCTACTAAGTTTCAGTGATAATAGATAATAGGAGAGGCAGCCATGGGTGATTGGTTATGTGGACAATGGCCACTGAGATTGAATTTGACAAGGCAAACTGCTTCTGAGTTTCCTGGTACAAGCAGGATGTTCAGCAGTAAGGACAGAGTAGCAGACTTCACTAGGCCCTGAGGCCATCCTTGCTCCCTTCAGGTCCTGGGACAATCAGGCCACGCTGACCTGCTTTATGAAGGTTCCAGAGTTGAAGGTTGGTCCCAGGTGGTGGTCCAGAATCCAAGCAGAGAGGAAAAGGACCAAGCTCAGGCCTCCTGAGCAAGGAAGCATCCACATCTCTTTTTGGTCTTCCTCACAGTATCCTACTTACAGAAATGACAGACAGTTCTTCCTCTTGAGACCAATTAAGATTGACCTACCTAATATATAGAATATAAAAAAATACAGAACTTTTTGACCTTCTCTCCTTTAGAAGTAAAATATACATGATCCAACTATGGAAGAGGAAGAAGAAGAAAAGGCCAAAGGCAGGGATCCCTGACTATCCCAATACATGACACTCTCACTCCAACCTCCTCTGCAGCTTACAGGTCACCAGAGCAGGGACTTTCTCCTCAGGAGAGAGGAAGGACCACAGCCCCCTATCTCAAGCTTAGGAGAAAATACAGCCACCTCAGAGGTTCTCTAAACCCCGAGTGGGAATTTTCAAGTAAACAAATGAAGTTGGGTCGCACCATTTGGAAGGTGAGTAGGAAATATGGGATCAGTAGCTATACGTGGGAAGCCCCATGTGAAGGCCTGTGCTCCTCCCCTGCACTCCCACTGGTGTACTTGAGACACTCCAGGAGAGTGAGGAGGATCTCCCAAACTAAAGAGGTCTGGGCAAAGAGTCAGAGGGAAGGAGGGACCTTTGTTTCATGGTAGCCTCCCCATCAGCCTAGTCTAGTCCCAGGCAATGCAGGCAGCTGGGTTTATTAAAACCAGGAACTCGTGGCTCTTGGGAAGAGCAATCTTAATACAAGAAAAATGTGCAAAAGAAAAAATTAAATAACTCAATCCAAGCGTACAAGATTAATATTCTGTCAGAGCAAGAACACTTTGTTTTGGGTTTCTCCCTTCCCCTCCCACCTCCCACCTCTGGAATATACCGTCTGCTCAAGTACCCAAGATAAGAGTTACACAGATCAGGGCAGAGGACTGGGAAGAATGAAAAAAGATAAAGGGAAGGAAGTCACCACTGAAGAAAAAAAGAAAAAAGATAAAAATAAAAAAAGGTGCAAATTGATTACCTTAGTCCTCCTTTGTCTACCCCTGGGCTCCTGGGTTAAAGACATGTGTGCAGCCAAAATATAGTGTAAGGAAGAAAAACCCAACACGTCCCCTTCTTGTCACAAAACCCAAAGGTGAGCCTCAGATGGTTCTGTCTGTCCAGAGGGTGCTCCCTCCAGGGAAGGGGGTGGAGCAGGTCAAGAGCACAGTCTCCAGGGCAGCAGAGGTGTGTGGTGGCTGATGGTGGGGACACTGCTTTCCCGCCCACCAGGGGCTGCTCTTCCGCTGGCTGGTGGTGCTTCCCATCCCCTCCCCTCCCCGGAGGCAGATATTATAGCTGGAAGCCCTCCATGGGGGCCTCAGGCTGCTGGAAGATGAACTGCTGTTGCGTTTCATCCACTTGGGGAGCCAGGCTGCTATCATCGTCTTCTACACCAAAGTAGTGCTCAATGAGGTCGAAGGCCTTCTGGTAGATTTCTTGGTTCTCATGGCTCTGGAGAAACTCAATTTTATCCAAGCCTACAATAGTAAGAAGGAAGGAGAGGGAAGTGTGAGTGCTTTTCTATGGGCAGGTGAAACATTTACCTATTTTTCCTTCCATGAGGTATGTTAGTGCTTACAAACACAAGTTCATATGATCAGATCACTCTTGGACCTGAAAGAGGAGAGTTAAGATTTCTTCTCAAAACTACAGAATCCCAAAGGAAAGAGACCAAAATGTCAGTTACAGAGATTCTAGTCCTGATTCTGCTTTAAACTAGGTACATGACCTGGGCAAATCATCAGCCTCTCAGGGATGAGTGATGAGTCAATCCAGCACTCTTATAGGTACAACCTATCAGAAAGAGAACTTATCTATCGCTCCTTAGAAGGAGAAGAAACTGGTGGGAGACAACTCTGAACTCAAAAGATGAGCCAAGTCCAAATCCTAACTGTACCCCAGCTACTCAGTTCATCCCCGTTATACTCATGGTAACATCTGAAACCCTGTGATGGTTATACTTGGCTAGGGCAGGAGCTCTTAACTGTTCTGGAGACACAGACGTCAGTCTCATGGAAGCTATGGATGCTCCCCAACCCACACTCTGCCACCACCAACATATGTATACCACGTTGGAGGCCTAGTCTCAGGTTCTGACCTAGATTGAGGAGAGGGCACATACCATAGGCTTCCTCTATGAGGCCACAATAGGGATTGACCCCTGAGCCACTGCGCTTGCCCTCTTGCTCTCCAAGTCGCAGGATGTTCTCCAGTCCATTGAGGGCCACTTGCACAATCTTCGAATCCATTACAGTCAGCAAGTCACATAGGGGTTTGATGCAGCCCAGTGAGACCAGGTACCTAGGGGCCAGAGACCAGGCAAGTTCTAAACTAGTACAGGACAAATGAAGTGCTGGGCAGGTACTCTGCACTCTCACCAACTCACTCTTACTATTTTTTTATTTTTAAGAATTGTGCAACACCTCATTCCACACCAGAGAATGAGAGTCTTCCCCAACTAAGTCTTTTTTTTTTTTGAGACGGTCTTGCTCTGTCACCCAGGCTGGGGTGCAGTGGTGCGATCCCAGTGCACTGCAGCATCAAACTCCTGGGCTCAAGTGATCCTCCTGCCTCAGCCTCCCAAACAGCTGTGACTACAGGTGTGTGCCATCATTCTCAGCTAATTTTATTTTTTATTTTTTGTAGAGACAAAGTCTCATTATGTTGCCCAGGCTGGTCTCAAATTGCTGGTCTCAAGTGATCCTCCCACCTTAGCCTCCCAAAGTGCTGGGATTATAGGTGTGAGCCACTGCTCTTACTGAGCCTTGATAACTGCTTATCCTTTCTCTATCTCTCTACCTTCCTGTTGATATTGGTCTAGTTCATTTCACATGTGGATGCTACCAAACATTCCTCCTCCTTGCCTCTAATGTCTCCTTAGCTGCAACATTACCCCTCTGAACATATCACTTCCCTGCTTAAAATTTTTCACAGGCTCCCTATTTCCCTGAATTCCAAATTCTGTGGCACAACAATACCATAATACCACAAGCCCAGCCCAGCCTGGATGCCCTGCAATCTGGCTCCCAGTTCTTTTCTAGCTCTGCCTCCCATTATTCCCTTCCAAGGACAATACATTCTAGTCACACTTGTAAAGGTCTCCAGGTTTCTGATTCTTGTACCTTTATTTATGCTTTTCCCTAAGAGGCCTTTTATAATCCCATATTTATCCTTCAAAGCTTAACTCAACAGCTATCTCTTTTCTCCTAAGGCTTTACATATACTGACTATGCTCCCCTTAACAGGCAACATGTGAAGGGCAAGACACCTATCTATTCCCACCACTTCCCACTAATGTTCAGATAATGGAAACTAAAATAAAAGAGTACACAGGCCTGGTGCTTCATGCTTGTAATCTCAGCACTTTGGGAAGCCGAAGTGGGAGCATCACCTGAGGTCAGGAGTTCAAAACCAGTCTGCTAACATGGTGAAACCCCGTTTCTACTAAAAATACAAATAATTGGCTGGGTGTGGTGGCACACGCCTGTAATCCCAGCTACTCAGGAGGCTAAAGCAGAAGAATCGCTTGAACCCGGGAGGCAGAGGTTGCGGTCTCAAAAAGAGTATACATACACAAAATAGCTTTCTATTAGCTTCTTTCAAGTCTCATACCCCAAATTAATTTCCCAAAGAAGCTGCTTTTTTGTTTGAGAGAGGACCTTGCTCTGTGGCAAACGCTGGAGTATAGTGGCATCATCACAGCTTATTACAGCTGTGACCTCCTGGGCTCAGGTGATCCTCCTGCTTCAGCCTACTGAGTAGCTGCGGCCATAGGCACACACCACTACAACCTGCTAATTTTTACATTTTTGTATACATGAGGTATCCCTATGTTGCCCAGGCTAGTCTTGAACTCCTGGGTTTTAAGGATCCTCCTGCTTCAGCTTCCCAAGGTGCTGGGATAACAGACATGAGACATCACACCAGCTTGCTTGTTGGTTTTTTTTTTTGGACACACTCTGGCTCTGTCACTCAGGCTGGAGTGCAGTGGTACAATCACAGTTCACTGCAGCCTTGACCTTCCAGGCTCAAACCATCCTCCCATCTCAGCTGGGACTACAGGCACATGCCACCATGCCCAGCTAATTTTTGTATCTTTTGTAGAGATAGAGTCTTCTTATGTTGGCCAGCATGAAGAAACTGTTTTGAGTGAGCCACAGCACGGTTCCCCTTCATTTGTAGAAATAATTGAGAACTACATAGATTTCAGTTCTCTGTTGGATAGGAAAAGGTAGAGAAAAGATGGATACCCATGTCATGTTTCTCTTCTCCAGAAAGGAAAACTGGTAAATTGCTACAGTGTCACTAGAATCTCCAACAGATTCCCACATGGCTTACATGGAATCTATTCCAGATTCTAGTGACACTGTAGCAGTTTACCAGTAAAATTCTATTACATCAAGACTAGGGGGCAGACCTGTCTGAGCAAGAGCAGTTTATAGGTCACCTATAAACCAGGAGCAAACAGGGAGAGCATCCATATCATTCAAGACAATGGGAAAGGAATGTAATACCTGATCTGCTCAGGGGTTCCTCCTGATGTGGCATTGGTGATGGCCCAGGCTGCCTCTTTCCTTGTACGAAACTCTGCTTTCTGAAGGATTTCGATCAACACAGGGAAGATATTTGCATCTATAACAGCCTGAGAGAGGATTGAGGGGAGGCAGATGGAAAGAAAAAGTCATTTCAGGATGATAAATAAATCTAGTCCCCAAATCAGCTAAGACTTAGTCATCTTCCCCATTCTGGGAGTTTTCTTTTGTTCTTCCTATATAGGTGACAGGCTACTACAGAAGAACCCAGTTTTGGTTACACAGCTTCTTTGACCAATAGTACACGTTGATTCCAATTTCTTTCTTTCTTTTTTTTTTTTTCCTGAGACAGAGTCTCGCTCTGTCACCCAGGCTGGAGTCCAGTGGCGCGATCTCGGCTCACTGCAAGCTCCGCCTCCCGGGTTCGTGCCATTGTCCTGCCTCAGCCTCCCGACTAGCTGGGACTACAGGCACCCGCCACCACGCCTGGCTAATTTTTTTTTTTTTTGGTATTTTCAGAGACAGGGTTTCACCATGTTAGCCAGGATGGTCTCGATCTCCTGACCTCATGATCCACCCACCTCAGCCTCCCAAAGTGCTGGGATTACAAGCATGAGCCACTGTGCCTGGCCCCTCTTTTTTTTTTTTTTGGAGACAGAGTCTCGCTCTGTTGCCCAGGCTAGAGTACAGTGGCGAGATCTCAGCTCACTGCAATTTTTGCATCCCGGGTTCAAGCGATTCTTCTGCCTCGGCCTCCCGAATAGCTGAGATTACAGGTGCCCGCCACCACACCCATCTAATTTTTGTATTTTTAGTAGAGATGTGATTTCACCATGTTGGCCAGGCTGGTCTCAAACTCCTGACCTCACGATCCGTCCGCCTCAGCCTCCCAAAGTGCTGGGACTACAGGCATGAGCCAACGTGCCTGGCCAATTGACTCCAATTTTTAAAGGGAAACAAATTCTTTCTTCTGAAAGCAAATATTCCAGCAACCTCCCATGTTCCTATGACTTCCCATGCCCCTTGACTTCCCTGCCTATTTTACCTGTATTTGAGCTCTGTTGCCAGCAGTAATATTTGAAATAGTCCAGCAAGCTTCCTTTCGGATTGACTCCTTGGGACTGCTCAACAAGTGGAGAAGGCAAGGTAGGGCTGAACAGTTAAGAATGACCTAGAACACCAAAAGCATAGGAAACAAAAGAAAAATTAGATAAACTGTTTTTAATTTTTTTAAATGTTTTTCTTTCCTTTTTTTTTTTTTTTGAGACACAGTCTTGCTCTGACGCCCAGGCTGGAGTGCAGTGGCACAATCTCGGCTCACTGCAACCTCCGCCTCCCAGGTTTCAAGCGATTCTCCAGCCTTAGCCTCCCGAGATGCTGGGATTACAGACGCCCACCACCATACCCGGCTAATTTTTGTATTTTTAGTAGAGATGGGGTTTCATCAAGTTGGCCAGTCTGGTCTCGAGCTCCTGACTTTAGGTGATCTGCCTGCCTCGGCCTCCCAAAGTGTTGGGATTACAGGCGTGAGTCACAGTGCCTGGCCTAATTTTTTTTCTTGAAACAGGGTCTCGCTCTGTTGCCTAGGCTGGAGTGCAGTGGCATGATCACAGCTTACTGCAGCCTTGACCTCCCAGTCTCAAGCAATCCTCCTACTTCAGCCTCTTGAGTAGTTGGGGACTCCTGAGTAGCAGGGTGCCACTGCACCCTGCTAATTAAAAAAATAAAATAAAATTTTTTTTGTAGAGACAGGGTCTTCCCATGTTGTAGGGCTGGTCTCAAACTTCTGGGCTCAAGTGATCCTCCCGCCTCAGCCTCCCAAAGTGCTGAAATTACAGGCGTGAGCCACCGCACCTGGCCCAGGTAAACTGGACTTAATCAAAATGAAAAACTTTTGTGCATCAAGACATTGGAGTAAGCTGGGCACAGTGGTATGCTCCTGCAGTCCCAGCTACTCAGGAGGCTGAGGCAGTAGGATCACCTCAGCACAAGAGTTCAAGGCCAGCCGGGGCAACACAGTGATACCCTCTAAAAAAATTTTTAAAAAGAAAAGAAAGTGGGTCTGGGCGAGGTGGCTTCATGCCTGTAATCCCACCACTTTGAGAAGCCAAGGTAGGAGGATTGCTTAAGCCCAGTAGTTCAAGACCAGCCTGGGCAACATGGTAAAACCCTGTCTCTCCAAAAAAACCAATTCAAAAAATTAGCTAGGCGTGATGGTGCATGCCTGTAGTACCAGCTACTTGGGAGGCTGAGGTGGAAGGATTGCTTTGAGCTCAGGAGGCAGAGGTTGTAGTGAGCCGAGATGGCAACATTGCACTCTAGCCTGGGTGACAAAGAGAGACTCTGTCTCAATTTTTAAAAATTAAATAAATTAAAAAGTTTTTTTTTAAAGACACCAAAGTTACAAGATAAAACCACAGAACAAGAGAAAATATTTGCAAAACATGTATCTGATAAGAGATTAATATCCAGAACATATGAAGAACTCCCAAAATTGAACAACCAGAAAACTCAACAACCCAATTAAAACATGAGCAAAGGACTTGAATAGACATGTGTTCAAAAAAAAAGAAACGACAAAAAACAAAAAACAAAAAAACACAGATGGCCAATAAGCATATGAAAAGATGCTCAACATTACTAATCATTAGAAAAATGCAAATAAAAACCACAATGAAATATCACTTCACACCCTTTAGGGTGGGTATTGTAAAAAAAAAAAAAAAAAAAAAAAAGAAAGAAAAACGGAAAATAACCGTTGACAAGGCTGTGGGGAAGTTGGAACATGATGCATTGTTGGTGAGAATGTAAGATGGCATAGCAGCTGTGCAAAACAGTATGGTGGTCCCTCAAAAAAATTAAGCATAAAATTAGAACATGATCCAGCAATTCCATTATGGATATATACCCAAAAGGACTGAAAACAGGGACTTGAACAAATATTTGTACACCAATGTTCATAGCAGCATTATTCACAATAGCCAAAAGGTGGAAACAACCCAAATGTCTACAGATGGATGAATGGATAAATAAAATATGGTATATACACACAATGGAATATCATTCAGCCTTACAAAGGAGTTCTGATACATGCTATGACATGGATGAATCTTTTTTTTTTTTTTTTTGAGACGGAGTCTCGCTCTGTAGCCCAGACTGGAGTGCAGTGGCCGGATCTCAGCTCACTGCAAGCTCCGCCTCCCGGGTTCACGCCATTCTCCGGCCTCAGCCTCCCGAGTAGCTGGGACTACAGGCGCTGCCACCTCGCCCGGCTATTTTTTGTATTTCTTAGTAGAGATGGGGTTTCACCGTGTTAGCCAGGATGGTCTCGATCTCCTGACCTCGTGATCCGCCCATCTCGGCCTCCCAAAGTGCTGGGATTACAGGCTTGAGCCACCGCGCCCGGCCATGGATGAATCTTAAAGATACTAGGCTAAGTGAAATAAACCAGACGA
Source organism: Theropithecus gelada (assembly GCF_003255815.1). Classification (NCBI taxonomy): domain Eukaryota; kingdom Metazoa; phylum Chordata; class Mammalia; order Primates; family Cercopithecidae; genus Theropithecus; species Theropithecus gelada. The sequence continues at coordinate 59,655,153 of NC_037668.1, read as the reverse complement.
GAAAGAATAAACACTGTATGATTCCACTTACATGAGGTACTTAGAGCACTCAAACTCACAGAGGCAGAAAATAGAATGGTGTTTACTAGGCACTAAGGGGAAGGGAGAATGGGGAGTTATTGTTTAATGTGTACAGAGTTTCAGTTTGAGATGATAAAAAAATTCTGTAGCTGGCTAGTGGTAATGACAGAGAAAAAATGTGAATGTACTTTATGCCAATGAAATGGTTAAAATGGTAAAATTTATGTTGTATTTTAAAGTACATGCATATACATATACAAAGTAACCCAGAAAATGAGTGTGTGGGTTTGAGTGTTTGAGTGAGACTACTCACCTGTAAAAAACCTGTCCAGAACCCCACAGAATTATGCCAGCTACTCAAAACCCAAAGAATACCCAAATCTCTAGCCTTTGAGCAGGCGAACCTTGTTTACTATGCCCTCACCAGAGGGGCTATTTACAAAAGATTAATCCAAGGTCCATGATATCCATGAGACCCTAAAGATCTAGTAAGTAGGGGTGGAGTTCCATAGCTTTCAGTATCTCAAAGGGACCATGACTCAAACTTAACTATCTCACAATGTCCCAGGTGGTAAGCCCAATTATTCCATTTAGTTTTCCTTTACCCATTAGATGATGATTTGTTCCCAATTTATGGAAGAAAAGAAGGAACCAAGTTTCCCGTGACTGCTTAGAGAGTAACAGAGCTGGAACTTTTCACTCAAGCCTACACTTTCTTTCTTAGACCATAGTGCCTCCCATCAGGACCACAGCCCTTTGCAGGAAAGGCTTTTGTCCACAGGCAGCTCTCCACAAGCTCTTCCATAGCTGGTCTAAGATCCTACACCCTCCTCTTTCTTACCTGGGTCTGGATGTCATCCCCAGTGACGATGTTACCCACGGCTCTCAGGGCAGGAGAAGCCACTTTGTAATCATTGTGCCTACAGAGGAGGGAGATCTGATCAGCAGAAGGCCAGCACACCATTTTTGGCCCTGCTGACTCTTATCTCTTTAGTCTGAGACCTATCCTCTTTTTTCTTTTATTTTTTTTTGAGACGGAGTCTTGCCCTGTCGCCCAGGCTGGAATGCAATGGAGTGATCTCGGCTCACTGCAACCTCCGCCTCCCAGGTTCAAACGATTCTCCTGCCTCAGCCTCCCGAGTAGCTGGGATTACAGGTGCCTGCCAGCACACCCAGCTAATTTTTGTATTTTTAGTAGACACAGGGTTTCACCATGTTGGTCAGGCTGGTCTCGAACTCCTGACCTCGTGATCCGCCCGCCTTGGCCTCCCAAAGTGCTGGGATTATAAGCGTGAGCCACCGTGCCTAGCCAGAACCTGTACCCCTTGTAAGACCACTCACATCAGCAGCTCTACCAATCTCCGGCAGACTCCGGAGTCTATGACTGCCTGGATCTTCTCATTGGGTCCATCAGACAGATAAGAAAGGGCCCAGCAAGCATCTGCCAGCAAGTCTGAGTCGCTGCTGAAGAGTAGGCGAGACAGTACAGGCAAACAAGGAGAGACCTGTGGGAAGCGGAGTGAGAAAGAGTCATAGGGGGACAAGACTATATCAGCTCTATCATGAACCCTAACACTGCAACCACCCCCGCTCTCAACACACACAAAGTAATTCCAGACCCTAGGGATCGCTACTAAGTTAAACATTTAGATCTACCTTTTCACTTTACTATCCAGGCACACAAGATCATCTACTTCACTAACAATTGCTTCTTTCAGTTTCCCATGATTTGAGACTCCAGAGAGTATCCCAAAGACTTAAAAACTCCATATGAAGGAACCTGATGTCACTCGGGGTCTAGTAAGTAGCTCTCTCACCTTTGCAAACTCTGGGGGTGGGTTCTTCCCTCGGCAGAGATTTGACAGGGCCCAGACCGCATTCCGTGTCATTGTCAGTCGTGTGGACTTGGTAAGGAGTCTGAAGGAAACAGCAAAGCCAGATCCTGAGCACTAAGGCCTTGGCATAGGGCTGTTGCCAATGAACCCAGAGACAAATCCAATCAGACTTCTCAGACTCTAGCAGCCTGTTTCTTCCTACTCATAGACCTAAGTTAATAGAGCTGGTATTAGTCAGAAGGCCAACCTCTATACAGAGTATTCATTTCAGGACCAGCTGTAGCTAGTTAATACCATAGATAATAGGGACAAAACAGAGGGCTAGATCTCGAGTAAGCCTATAAAGCTTCTAAGGTAGGATATATCGTGCCCATAACCCTGGCCACAAGTCCAGGACAAGGAATGGTGTTCCCTGAAAATAAAAGCTAAAAGTCTAAGAAATAAAAGCTATAGGTATACTGTGAGAGTTTTAGCCACACAGTATGGAATAATTTTCTGTGAAGGGTCCAAGAAAGTGATAGTGGTAGGCTATGGGACTGTGGTCTCTGAAGAACAGTTCATTCATCTGTTTTGGTTTAGACATAGTTTACTCTAAGGGCATGGAGGGAAGGATGGGAGAGGGATACAATGACGCTTTATGGGGTCTTTGATCTATAATTTACAACAGAGCCGTCCAATGTATGTATGCATGACCTCATAGCAAATCAATGCATTTTGTAGAGAAAGTTGGATTTTTCCAGATGGGCTAGTCCTGCCTCTCTCCCCTGGCTCAAAAATGAGGAGGATATGAGGGTATGACTAAGATGAGGTTATGCAGTGCCATGAAGTGAGAAACAACATCTTTCTTGGCAGACGGGTGGCACAATCTTTTTTTTTTTTTTTCCACTCTGTTGCCCAGGCTGAAGTACAATGGTATGATCACAGTTCACTGTAGCCTTGATCTCCCTGGGCTCAGGTGATCCTCCTTGCCTCAGCCTCCCAAGTAGCTGGGTCTACAGGTGCGTGCCACCACACCTGGCTAACTTTTTGTATTTTTTGTAGAGCTGGGGTTTCACCACATTGCCCAGGCTGGTTTTGAACTCTGGGCTCAAGGGATGCACCTGCTCTGGTCTACCAAAGTGCTGGGATTATAGGCATAAGCCACCATGCCCGGCCACAACCTTCTCAATCTCCAAAGATACCTATCTTTACTTTGGCAATCAGAATGCATTTTTATAGTTTTCGTACTTACCTATCATCTTAAGGAATCAAGTATGCTGCCCCCAAATGACCTGCCACATGGCCACCCTATAGACACCCAGGTACAGATTATTATAATTACTCACGTTAACAAAGGATTAAGGATGGAACAGTTCAAGACGTAATCTCGGCAAACAGAGCTATCTCCAGCTATGTTTCCCAGTGCCCAGACTGCCTGAAAAGGGGATAATGAAACTGTCACCCACAAAGCCTGGTACTTCTGTGAGTACTTTATAGTCACAACTGCAAAGTGAGTACCCACCAGGATAAGGATGATGTCAAGGCCCCAAATACACTATATAAGCTCAGGTAACCTCTCTATTGAAATCCTTATTGAGCACTTGTTCTACAAGGACCTATCCCCTGGGAGTTCCTGGTTCAGCCGGGAGAGACAGGCTGCCATCTGTACTGTAGGCAGAGAAGCCAAAACAACATCACCCAGAAAAGGAGAAAGTAATCAGAAAGTTGCATTTTTTTGAGATGGAGTCTCGCTGTGTTACCCAGGCTGGAGTGCAGTGGTGCAATCATGGCTCACTCTAACCTCCACCTACCGGGTTCAAGTGATTCTCCTGCCTCAGCCTCCTGAATAGCTGGGATTATAGGCGTGTGCTACCACAACCAGCTAATTTTTTGTATTTTTAGTAGAGATGGGGTTTCACCATGTTGGTCAGGCTGGTCTTGAACTCCTGACCTCGTGATCTGCCCACCCTGGCCTCTCAAAGTGCTGGGATTACAGGCATGAGCCACCGTGCCTGGCGAAAGTTGCACTCTTGTAGTTGCCTTGGACCAACTCTATATGTAGTAATGGAAGAGAGTGCCCACTACCACTCTCCAATTCTATCCAACTAGCAAGAATTCAATGGGAGAAATGGAAGTTGTACCTTTATCTCCATGATCTCTGGGTACTGAGATATGGGTACTGTGGTGTCTTTTTTCCAATGGCACTTCCAACAACAAATATATAGAGTTTTTTCCACATCAACCACCCATTCTCTGACACCAACCGTGTGTCCAACAATTTAATTCAATTCTGACACTAACACTAGAGTTAATGTAGACCTCACAGGTTAGTTCCACAAGACTGCCCCCACTTGAGATACCAGTTGCAAGTCCCAGGGACCATCCTATCGCTCAGGAAATTCCAAGAGTTTTTACACTGTGCCAAGAACCAGGACAAAGACCAAATACATTTTTTATTATACCACAGGTACTATAAAGAATCATACCAAATCTAAGCATTACCTGTTCCTGAACATCCTCAAAGTCTGAATTAAGCAGCTCTATAAAAATGGGGACAGCCCCTGCTTCAATGACAATTTTGGTCTGCTGAGAGGTTCCAGAGGCAATATTCGTTAGAGCCCAGGCAGCTTCAAACTGAAAGTGAGATTAAGCAATGATTGAAAGGTCATTTCAGACTGAGCAGCCTATCAGCTGGCTCAGAACAGTAAGCCTCCTGCCCATGAATTTAAAAAAACAAAAACAACCTCACAAAACACAAGCAAGCCTCTTGCCTACGAATTTAAAACACACACACACACACACACACACACACACACACACACACACACACAAAATACAAGCCTTTCCCCTCCCGTCTTTAGAGAGTGGGAAGATGCAGTGATGTGATATACATGGGAATAAGACATTGGGCTTCTAGGGTCCCAGGTTTAGTCCTGCACTACCACAGAACCCATGCATCCTTTGCCAGGTCACTTTTTTATTTCCTGAGCTTCACTTTCTTCATTTCTGAAATGAGGACTAGAATGAAATGTGTCTCTCAAAGTCCCTTTCAGCTGAGTTCTGGCAAGTTCCAATGGATTGACCCATCACCCATCTCTGAAACAAGAGACCCAGAGAGGCTAAACGACTTGCCTCGGTGACACAGGTAGTGGACTATACCCTCTGATTTGTAAATGAATGATCAGTCTATCATAGTCTTGTGTCTTTCCTTTGAAATTGTTTTAAGAAAGATATTTTGGCTGTGAGGGAACTGATGGTTTCTCCTGAATGTTTCTTAACATTACTTGTATACTTCCCGAGAGATATGTCAATAGAAACATCTCACTACAATTTCTTGGAAGTAGGGCTTTCACCTAGTAGCCCCTTCCCAGTAGTGGGGGAGTGGGGGTGGGGTGGGGATAAGTAATGGGTACAATAAAACCCAGAAAGAATTAATAAGACCTACTATTTGATAACACAATAGGGTGACTATAGTCAATAATAACTACACAATTTAAAATAACTTAAAGTGCATAATTGGATTGTTTGTAACTTAAAGGATAAATGCTTGAGGAAATGGATACCCCATTCTCCATGATTTGCTTATTTCAAATTGCAGGCCTGTGTCAAAACATCTCATGTACCCCATAAATATATATACCTACCCTGTATCCCCCCAAAATTAAAAAACAAAATAAGACAAAACAAACCCCTTCCCTTCAGGCCTCACCTGTAATGTACAATTCTCATTCCTCTTCAGAAACTCCACGAACCGATCAACCACTCTTGGAGTGTTGATAACTTCATCTATTGGAGGACTAGGCTCTGGATAAGGGAGAAGGGAAAATAAAAATGCAGGAGAAGCTTTTGCTGATCTCTTCATGGGGGTCAGCTTGCAATCCTTCTTAGATACTTCTGACCACCCCCCTTACAAACATTCCCAAACTCCCTTCTGGTAAGGTGGTTTTAACAATATCTGCGGCCGGGCGCGGTGGCTCAAGCCTGTAATCCCAGCACTTTGGGAGGCCGAGACGGGTGGATCACGAGGTCAGGAGATCGAGACCATCCTGGCTAACACGGTGACACCCCGTCTCTACTAAAAAATACAAAAAACTAGCCGGGTGATGTGGCGGACGCCTGTAGTCCCAGCTACTCAGGAGGCTGAGGCAGGAGAATGGCGTGAACCCGGGAGGCGGAGCTTGCAGTGAGCTGAGATCCGGCCACTGCACTCCAGCCTGGGCAACAGAGCGAGACTCCGTCTCAAAACAAAAAACAACAACAAAAAAACACAATATCTGCTCGTCTTTGAACTGTATAATACAGTTGGAATGTTAAAGAGTAAAGCCAATCCTAATTTAAGTATGCTCATCTTTGGCTTACTAAATGTAAGCAAAAAAGGTGTGGGAGAGAAGAGTGCCTAAGGGATGAACAACTGTGGTCTACACATTTCCCTTTCGAGAAAGACCAGTATTCTCTTCTTGGGAAGACTATTTGATAACTGAAACAAGAGGTATTTTTCCTATCATACATTAAATTTTTATTAAGTACCTATGGTGTGCCACACAGTTCTAGGTACAAAGGACACAGGAGAGAACAAAAACAAAACTCTCTGCCCTCAGCTTACATCCTAGTGGGAAGAGTCATTTTATTATGTTAGAAGATAAATATGATGGGAGGAGAAGAGAAGAATATGTAGGGCAAGGTAGAAAGATAAAAATGTTGAAGTTAGGATTTAATCATAGGAGTAAGGGAGTTGCTACACAGATATCTGGGAATAGAAGACATCAGGCAGAGGAAATATCCAGTGTGAAGGTAGGAAAGTGTCTATCTCGTACAAGGAACACCAAGGTCAGTAGGGCTAGAGCAGAATGAGTGAGGGCATGTGTAGTTGATGACATTAGTGAAGAGAAAAGAGGCTAAATCATACAGGGCCTCTCTGAGAAGGGCCAGGCTTTGTACCTTTGGAGAGCAGTTTCCGGAATTTCTGTGTGGTTGCTAACTGCAGGTCAGAATCATCAGAAAAGAGCATCTCCACCATCTCTCTTGTGATCACACTCTCCTAGAACATAAAACAAGTTTAGAACTTCGCAAACCAACATTACAGTCAGATGTAAGCACATAATTCTGCTTGGCATCCTGTTTTCTAAAAAATTGAGGGCAAGAAGATGGCACAATAGACAGCCTCAGGAGAAGGGGTCTGTTTAATCGATAGGTGCTTCAAGTTGGGACATTTGAAAAGTGATTCCTAATTCTGAGGCAACTGATGGCTTCCCTTAAATGTTTCCTCAGATATTTCTAACACAGTTGAATCTCTGTTGACTTCTGAAGCTGACAAAAGGGTCCACAGAGGAAAGAACTTGTCATGGTTACTGACAAAGCTAGTAGATGATGTGAATGGCCCAATTTCTGTTCTTAGAAGCAGGTACTTTCCAGGTCAGCCTGAGGCACATGCAGGGGCCTTACCCCAGTGGTAGAGCTCACATAAGAGTCCATGAGAAGACTATCGAACATGGCAGCTTCTTCATTAATCAGCTCCACATTTCTCCGTTTAAAAAGCTGAAAGTAAAGAGACAGTGGTTAAGAGTACTCTCTGAACCAAAAAAAAAAGAACAATCCAATGTTAAATTATGGCATTAACTGACAAGGATATACTACAGTAGCTGAGAAATGAGGCCAAGTTTTATACATTAGTCTCCCCTTATCCACAGTTTTGCTTTCTATTATTTTAATTATCCAGTCAACTGTGGTCTGAAAATATTAAACAGAAAATTCCAGAAATGAACAATTCATAAGTTATAAACTGCATGCCATTCTGAGTAGTGATGAAATCTCATGCTATCCTGTTCTGTCTGGCCCAGGATGTGAACATCCTTTGTCCAGTGTATCCACTCCACGCTGTATATGTTGCTGCCAGTTAGTCACTTAGTAACCAACTTGGTTAGCAGGTGGCAGTTGCTCGTGTTCAAGTAACCCTTATTTTACTTAATAATGGCCCCAAAGTGCAAGAGTAGTGATGCTGGCAATTCAAATGTGCCAGACAGAAGCTGTAAAGTGCTTTAAGTAAAAAGATAAAAATATGGGAAAAAACATAGTATATGTAAGGTTCAGTAATATCTGCAGTTTCAGGCATCCACTGTGGGTCCTGGAATGTATTCCACAAAGAGAAGACGAGACTACCGAATACTGACATGAAAAAGATATTCAAGGACTTGGAGGCAGAGGCAGCAGTGGGCCAAGATCACGCCACTGTACACCAACCTGGGCAACAGGGCAAGATCCTGTCTTAAAAAAAAAAAGAAAAAAAGGAATGATAGTACAGCAAAAGGGTGGGCAAAATCAGGTTAAGTTGGCCAGGAATGGTGGCGCATGCCTGTAATCCCAGCACTTTGGAAGGCCAGGGCAGGTGGATCACTTGAGTTCAGGAGTTCAAGACCAGCCTGGGCAACATGGCAAAACCCTGACTGTACAAAAAAAAAAAAAAAAAAATCCACAAAAATTAGCTGGGCGTGGTGGTACATGCCTGTAGTCCCAGCTACTCAGGAGGCTAAGGAGGAAGGATCACTTGAGCTCAGGAGCCTGTAGTGAGCTGAGATCGCGTCACTCACTGCACTCCAGCCTGGGTGATAGAGTGAGACCTTATCTCAAAAAAAAAAAATAATAATAATAATAACAATTGGGTGACTGAACCTGTTGGGAGGGTGGGGTGGGAGTGCAGATGATGAGGTAACCATATAGTCTTGGGCTGGGCACAGTGGCTCACGCCTGTAATCCCAGCACTATGGGAGGCTGAGGTGGGCAGATCTGGGCAGATCACAAGGTCGGGAGTTTGAGACCAGGCTGGCCAACACGGTGAAACCCAGTCTCTACTAAAAATATAAAAAGTTAACTGGAGGTGCTGGCAGGCGCCTGTAGTCCCAGCTACTCGGGAGGCTAAGGCAGGAGAATCGCTTGAACCCAGGAGGCAGAGGTTTCAGTGAGCGGAGATCGTGCCACTGCACTCCAGCCTGGGCGACAGAGCGAGACTCCATCTCAAAAAAAAAAAGAAAAGAAAAGGTAACAAGGAGCTAGAACTAGAATGTTATAGTAAAGACATAAATGATGTCTAAGTTGGTCTAACTTGTGAAAAGGGGATAAGGTCAGTTTTCTCTTTCTCAAAGCTCCTAACATTTATTGACAACAAAGGAATCTGGATGAGTAGCTCACTCAGTAAGTAAGCTACTTTTCTTTCTTTTTTTTTTTTTTGAGATGGAGTTGCCCAGGCTGGAGTGCAATGGCACAATCTTGGCTCCTGCAACCTCCGCCTCCCAGGTTCAAGCAATTCTCCTGCTTCAGTCTCCCAAATAGCTGAGATTGCAGGTGCATGCCACCATGTCCGGCTAATTTCTGTATTTTTAGAAGAGAAAATGAAGTTTCACCATATTGGCCAGGCTGGTCTCGAACTCCTGACCTCAGGTGATCCCGCCTGCCTTGGCCTCCCAAAGTGCTAGGATTACAGGCATGAGCCACCACGCCTGCCTAGTAAGTTGCTTTTCTACAGGGAAAGTCAGGGTGCACAGTGGAGGCCAACCACAGGGACTTGTTTCCCAGAATAGTATGTTTGTGAATACTCCCGTTAACTCACTTGTTGCTCACGCTTCTGCTTCCGGAGCTGAATGCCCTCTTCCTCTCTTCTTCGTCTCATTTCTTCAGGGTTTAGAGCATTGTTCTTATAGCTCTTCATTCGATAATTGTCTTTCCCTGGGCTCGCCATGGTCTCTAGAAGAAAAGATACACATTGCCAAAGACTCTTGAGAGGACAGCATTTCCTTTTCACTAGACTTCTGTCCCTACCCACCCTTCACCCTCCCCTACTCTGGGAGGAATACAGCTATCTAGGAGCTCTCAATAAGCACCTGACATCTCTACCTGCCCCCCAGTCCCTGTCTCATTTTATTACAATTAAGCTTGCTAAACAGGTGGTATTACAGCAATTGGTATAAGCTTAGTAGTTAAAAGTGTGGGCCCTAGAGTCAGATTGTCTGGGTTCAAATCCTGACCCTTCTACTTGTTAGCTGTGCAACCTTGGACAAGCTCCTTTAACTTTCATTGCTTCAGAATTTAGTCTTTAAAACAGAAACACACCAGGCACAGTGGCTCCCACCTGTAACCCCAAGGATCTGCAGACCACACTTTGAGAACTGCTGTTCTTTTTTTTTTTTTTTTTTTTTTTGAGACAGGGTCTCGCTCTGTCACCCAGGCTGGAGTGCAGTGGCACAATATTGGCTCACTGCAACCTCTGCCTCCCGGGCTCAAGTGATTCTCCTGCCTCAGCCTTCCGAGTAGCTGGGATTACAGGCGTACGCCACCACAACTGATTAATTTTTGTATTTTCAGTAAAGACAGGGTCTCACCATGTTGGCCAGGATGGTCTCAAATTCCTGACCTCAGGTGATCCACCTGCCTTGGCCTCCCAAAGTGCTGGGACTATAGGTGTGAGCAACCACACCCAGCCAAGAACTGCTGTTCTAAGGAATGAATGGCTCAATTGTAGGTAAATAAATGTTAACTTGACCAGCTAGTGCCAAAGTTGTCTTCCAATGTACTGCCACTGACATATATCTTGCCCAATACTTGGAATCATCACTTTTGACAATCTACTGAGTGTCATAAAGTATTTCACAGAGCTGATTATTTGCATATCCCAGATTACTAGTGAGGTTAGATTTCATGTTGTTATTAGCCATACATTTCCCCTTCCATGAAAAATGTTTGTTTCTATATTTTAAAATATTTTTCTTTCTTTTTTTGAGACAGTTTCACTTTTGTTGCCCAGGCTGGGGTGCAATAGCACGATCTTGGCTCACTGAAACCTATGTCTCCCAGGTTCAAATGATTCTCCTGCCTCACCCTCCCGAGTAGCTGGGACTACAGGAGCCTGCCAAGACATCGGCTAATTTTTGTATTTTCAGTAGAGATGGGGTTTCACCATGTTGGCCAAGCTGATCTTGAACTCCTGACCTCAGGTGATCTGCCTGCCTCGGCCTCCCAAAGTGCTGGGATTACAGGCATGAGCCACCGTGCCCAGACTGTTCATGTTCTTTTAAATCAGTTGTCTGTGGCTGTGTACTTTCTTCATCCTTAATATTGTCTAATTTGTGCCCTCTTTTGTTGTTGAGAAACTTCACCAGAGACTTGACCTTTTTTTTTTTTTTTTTTTTTAATTGAGACGGAGTCTCACCCTGTCTCCCAGGCTGGAGTGCCGTGGCGCGATCTTGGCTCACTGCAAGCTCTGCCTCCCAGGTTCACTCCATTCTCCTGCCTCAGTCCCCTGAGTAGCTGGGACTACAAGCACCTACCACCGCGCCCAGCTAATTTTTTGTACTTTTAGTAGAGATGGGGTTTCACCGTGGTCTCGATCTCCTGACCTTGTGATCTGCCCGCCTTTGGCCTCCCAAAGTGTTGGATTACAGGCGTGAGCCACCGCACCCGGCCGACTTGACTATTTTGATTTTAGTCTTTTGAAAGATTTAAGTTTTGGCTTTGTTGAGTCTTCTCTACTGTATGATTTCTGTCTCCTTTCTACATTTTTTCTAATTTAAGTTGTATACCTAAGTATTTAATGTTTACACTATACTTTTTTTTGAGACGGAGTCTCACTCTGTCACCCAGGCTGGAGTGCAATGGCACGATCTTGGCTCACTGCAACCTCTGCCTCCTGGATTCACGTGATTCTCCTGCCTCAGCCTCCCAAGTGGCTGGGATTACAGGCGTGCACCACCACGCCCGGCTAATCTTTTTTTTTTTTTTTAAGAGATGGATTCTCACTCTGTCTCCCAGGCTGGAGAGCAGTGGCCAATCTCGGCTCACTGCAAGCTCTGCCTCCCGGGTTCACACCATTCTCCTGCCTCAGCCTCCCTAGTAACTGGGACTACAGGTGCCCACCACCATGCACAGTTAATTTTTTGTAGTTAAGTTGAGACGGGGTTTCACCATGTTGGTCAGGCAGGTCTCAAACTCCTAACCTTATGATTTGCCCACCTTGGCCTCCCAAAGTGCTGGGATGACAGGCATGAGCCACTGTGGCTGGCACCACACTATACTTCTATATTACCTTTCTAAGGCTTATAAATTTCATTCAAATTAATATTTGTATTGTAATTCAGTTCTAAATATCTAATTACTTTTGATTTACTCAATTTACGTAAGTGTCCCATGTGTGCTTGAAAATAATCTGTATTCTTAAATTATGATGCATGGCTTTCTGAATATCATGTCCATTAAATTAAGTTGTCATCATGTTGTTCTTTATTTATTCATTTGTTTTTTGAGATAGGGCCTCACTCTATTGCCTAGGCTGGAGTGCAGTGCACGATCATGGCTCACCACAGCCTCAACTTCCAGGGTTAAAACAATTCTCTTGCCTTAGCCTGAGTAGCTGCGACTACAGGCTCATACTACCACTATTTTTTAAGTTTTTTTTTGTAGAGATGGGGTCTCACTATGTTATCTAGGCTGGTCTTTAACTCCTGTCTTCAAGCGATCCCCCTGCCTCAGCCTCCCAAAGTGCTGGGATTATAGGCATGAGCCACCACACCCATCATGTTGTCCAACTCTTCTATTAATGTTTCACTTCACTAATGTTTTCCTTATCTATAGTGAATGTAGCCATTTTACCCTGTAGTTTAATTTTGCTTTATGTATTTTAATACTATTTTTCATTAGAAGCATACAAATTTAGAACTGTTGTATCTTGACTGTGAACAGAAGTGTTATAAAGTGAGCCAAATTATTCCTTAACAATGCCCTTTGTTGCCCTTTTAATTTTGTTGGATATTAATACGGTTATCACTTCCACTTCCAGCCATGATGGAATAAGAGGGATAGGATTTCCCCTGTTGCTATAAACTGTTTCAGACATCGGGCAATAGCAATGCAGAATTGTGATTCTCCAAGAGAGGGAAACAAATTAAGTGAGCCCTACTTGTCTCCTTGGCTTTCTGCCCAGAGGCACATTCTATAGCAGAAGAGGAGTCCCAAACAGCACCACGGAAATCTCACTAGTGGAGGAGAGACTAGAGACTTCAGTGAGACTGAGGTGGCTGAAAACAGTGAGACAGCATTCCAGCGAGGAGAGAAATAGGCAGAAAAAAAAAATTGGGAAATCTGTTTGGGGTTCCCTTAATCTTTGCTGAAGACTAAGGATGCATACATGCTGGGTGAAGCTCCATGAGTCATGCAAAAGGCAACTGAGAAGCTGTACGTAAGCTCAACCGTTCCCAGAGCTCACACAGGGCTGAGAGACTTTAGACAAATCTGAATAGAGATTTCTCCCTGGTCGCTCAGGGCATAGTAGAGACCCTAGAAGGGCTATGGCTTAGTAGTGGGATGAAACTATTCCCTGAAAAGGCTACTACTGAAGCTTAAAAACAAGCCTTACACTGCTAAAACAGAACAGCTATAAAACATCCTACATCCATTAAAAAAAGACAACAAAATCCAGACATTAAAAACATAAAATTCACAATGCTTGGAATCCAGTTAAAAATTATGGGCCAGAGTCAGGCATGGTGGCCCATGCCTATAAATTCCAGCACTTTGGAAGGCTGAGGTGGGAGGAGAGCTTGAAGAAACGAGGAGTTCAAGGCTGCAGTGAGCTAGGACTTCACCACTGTACTCCAGCCTGGGCAACAGAGTGAGACCCTGTCTCTAAAAAAACAAAAACAGCTGGGGTGTGGTGGCTCACGGCTGTAATCCCAGCACATTGGGAGGCTGAGGTCGGTGGATCATGAGGTCAAGAGATTGAGACCATCCTGGCCAACATGGTGAAACCTCATCTCTACTAAAAATATAAAAATTAGCTGAGCGTGGTGGCACGCACCTGTAGTCCCAGCTACTCGGGAGGCTGAGGCAGGAGAATCGCTTGAACCAGGGAGGTGGAAGCTGCAGTGAGCAGAGATCGTGCCACTGCACTCCAGCCTGGTGACAGAGGGAGACTGTCTCCAAACAAACAAACAAACAACAAAAAGTACTATACATGCCAAGAAGCAGAAAAATTGTCACCCATAGGAGAAAAATCAGTCAAAAGTGAGATCCAGAAATGACACTTCAGTAGGTAGTAGGATGGCATCAAGTGCTCTAATATATTAGTAACTGGATTCATAGCAAAAAAAAAATTGAGAGAGGGACAGAAAAGCATTTACAAGCAACGACTTAAAACTGGCAGGGTATGGTGGCTCACGCCTGTAATCCCAACACTTTGGGAGGCCAAGGCAGACGATCAGTTGAGGCCAGGAATTCCAGACCAGCCTAGCCAACATGGTGAAAGCCTGTCTCTACTAAAAATATAAAAATTAGCCAGGCGTGGTAGCTGGTGCCTGTAATCCCAGCTACTGAGGAGGCTGAGGAAGGAGAATCACTTGAACCTGGGAGGCAGAGGTTATAGTGAGCCAAGATCATGCCACTGCACTACAGCCTGGGCAATAGAGTGAGACCCTGTCTAAAAAAAAAAAAAAAAAAAACTAAAAATTTTCCAGATCTAATCCCATTAACCCTAAAAGTTATACTAATCCTTAAGCAAGATTAAAAATCTTAAAAGCAGCCAGATAAAGACCGATTACGTATAGAAGACCAAAGATAAGAATGGCCTAGCTTCTTGTCAGAAACCTAACTCAGAAAACAACAAAACATTTTTAATGTTCCAGAAAAAACAAAACAAAACCTGGTAAACAAGAATTTTATATCCAACAAAGATACTTTTTGAAATGAAAGCAATTCAGCAGGTCATGAGCTAACTTAAAAATATTATTAATAAAGACTTTTTCAGATAAACAAAAGCTGAGAGACTTCTTCTCTAGCTGACCTGCACTGAAGAAATGCTAAAATTCTTCAAAGTAGAAGGAAAAGGATACCAGATGGAAACTCGGATCTCCACAAAATGAAAAACACTAGATATGGCAGATAAACATAAAATAACTTTTTTGCCATTTAAAACTTGTCTTTAAAAAATAACAAGGCGCATGGACACACAAAAAAACAGGGAAGCATGGCCCATTCACGGAATAAAGTAGAAACCATTTCTAGCTGCGTGTGGTAGCTCAAGCCTATAATCTCAACACTTTGGGAGGCCAAGATGATAGGACTGCCTGAGGCCAGGAGTTAGAGACCATCCTGGGTCACACAGGGAGACCCTGTTTCTATTTTAAATAATTTTATAAAAATAGGAAACCATCCCTGAGGAAGCCCAGAGACTGGACTTACTAGACAGATTCTAAAACAACTGTCCTAAATATGCTCAAAGAGTTAAAGAAAAACACGGACAATGAACTGAAGGAAATCTGAAACACAATATATGAATGAGAATATCAACAAAAAGAAACGATAAAAAGGAACCAAACAAATGTTCTAGAGCTCAAAAGTACAGTTACTGAAATAAAAAATTCACTAGAGGGGTTCAACAGCAGATATGAGCAGGTAGAAAAAAAAAAGCAAACTTGGAGACAGATCAATTAAAATTATCCAATCTGAGGAGCAGAAAGAATAAAGAATGAAGAAAAATGAAAAGAATCGAGTGGACCCATGGAACACCATTAAAAGGACCAATATGGCCAGCATGGTGGCTCGTGACTGCAATCCCAGCAATTCTGGAGGCTGAGGCAGGAAGACAGCTTGAGCCCACAGTGTGAGATCAGCCTAGGCAACATAGCAAGATCTCGTCTCTATTGAAAAAAAAAGTAGGGGGGCTAAGCGCAGTGGCTCACTCCTGTAATCCCAGTACTTTGGGAGGCTGAGGCAGGTGGATCACGAGGTCAGACGTTTGAGACCAGCCTGATCAATATGGTAAAACCCCATCTCCACTAAAAATACAAAAAGAATACCCAGGCGTGGTGGCGCGCATCTATAATCCCAGCTACTCAGGAGGTGAGGAGAATCGCTTGAACCCGGGAGGTGGAGGTTGCAGTGAGCTGAGATGGCAC
Organism: Theropithecus gelada; assembly: GCF_003255815.1. Taxonomy (NCBI): domain Eukaryota; kingdom Metazoa; phylum Chordata; class Mammalia; order Primates; family Cercopithecidae; genus Theropithecus; species Theropithecus gelada. The sequence continues at coordinate 59,639,387 of NC_037668.1, read as the reverse complement.
TCCAGCCTGGGCGACAGAGCAAGACTCCTTCTAAAAAAAAAAAAAAGAGACCAATATACATATTATGGGAGTCCTAAAAGCAGAAGATAAAGAGGTAGAATATTTGAAAAAATATGGTCAAAAACTTACCAAATTAAATAAAACACATGAATCTACAAATGAAGGAGCTCAATGAACTCTAAAGAAGATACCCACATTTGGGATACCAAGGCAGGTGGATCAAATGAGGTCAGGAGTTCGAGATCAGCCTGACCAACAGGGAGAAACCCTGTGTCCATACTAAAAAAAAAAAAGAAAAGAAAAAAAAAAATTAGCCAGGCATGGGGGCCCCTACTAAAAAACAAATATTATCCAGGCATGGTGGAACACGCCTGTAACCGCAGCAAGTCGGGGGGCTAAGACAGGAGAATCACTTGAACCCGGGAGGCAAGACTGCACTGAGCCCAGATCATGCCACTGCACTCCAGCCTGGGTGACAGAGTGAGATTCTGTCTCAAAAAAGAAAAAGAAGATGTCCACATTGAGACACATAATCAAACTGTTGAAAGCCAAAGACAGAATCCTGAAAGCAGCAAGAAAGAAGCGACTTATCACATACAAAGGATGCCCAATAAGATCAACGATGATTTCTCATTAGAAATTATGAAAGTCAGGCTGGGAACAGTGGCTCAGGCCTGTAATCCTAGCACTCGGGGAGGTCAAGGCAGGCGAATGGCTTGCGTTCGAGATCAAGAGTTCAAGAACAGCCTGGGCAACATGGCAAAACCCCGTCTCTACAAAAAGTACAAAAATTAGCTGGGCATGGTGGTGTATGTCTGTAATCCCAGCTACTCGAGAGGACGAGGTGGAAGGATCACCAGAGCCCAGGAGGTTGAAGCTGCAGTAAGCCGTGGTTGCACCACTAGACTCCAGCCTGGGCGACAGAGCAAGACCCCGTCTCAAAAAAAAAAAAAAAAAAAAGAAAAAGAAAAAAAAAAAGACAAGAAAAAGAAAAGAAATTACGAAAGTCAGAAGGCAGTAGAATAAGAAAGTGCCAAAAAGAGGCTGGGTTCAGTAGTTCATGCCTGTAATCCCAGCACTTTGGGAGGACAAGGCCAGACGATTACTTGAGCGCAGGAGTTCAAGACCAGCCTGGGCAACAGAGCAAGACCCTGTCTCTACAAATAATTTTTTAAAATTTAGTTGGGCATGGTGGCATGCACCTATGGTCCCAGCTACCTGGGAAACCTCTAAGTCAGGAGGATTGCCTGAGCACAGGAGGTTGATGCTGCAGTTACTCGTGATTGCGCTGTCACTCCAGCCTGTGACACAGCGAAACCCTGTCTCAAAAACAAAACAAAACAAAACAAAAAGCAAAGTGCTGAAAGAAAAACCGTCAAGCAAGAATTCTATATCTGACAAAACTGTCCTTCAAAAATGAGTGAGAATTATGACATTTCACCATAAACAAAAGCTGAGGGGCTTTGTTACCACTAGACCTGCTCTGCAAGAAATGCTGGTTGGGCCTGTAATCTCAGCACTTTGGGAGGCTGAGGCAGGAGGATCACTTGAGCCGAGTTTGAGACCAGCCTGGGCAACGTGGTGAAACCCCATCTCTACAAAAAAATATAAAAATAAGCCGAGCGTGGTGGTATACACCTGTAGTCCCAGCTACTTGGGAGGCTGAGGTGGATTGCTAGAGCCTGGGAGGTTCAGGCTGCCGTGAGCCGTGATTGTACCACTGCACTCCAGCCTGGGCAACAAAGCAAGACTCTGTCTCAAAAAAAAAAAAAAAAAAAAAGAAAGAAAGAAAGAAATGCTAATGGGAGCCCTTCAGGTTGAAATGAAAGGACACAGTAACTTGAAGCCAGATGAAGAAATAAAGATCTCTGATAAAAGTAACTATATGGGCAGATATAAAAGCCAGTATTACTATACATTGGTTTGTAACTTTTCATTTCCTACATGATTAAAAAGACAAATGCATAAAATAATTACAAATCTACATTATTGGCCACACAATGTTTAAAGATACAATTTGTGATGATAACAGCATAAAGGAGGAACAATGCTGTACATGAGCAGTTCTGTATGCTACAGAATTCAGCTGGTATTGATTCAAACTAGAGTGTTACAAAGTTAGAATATTAAGTGTAATCCCCATGGTTTTCACAAGGAAATATCTAAAAAACTACATGCACACAAAATAAAAATTAAAAATATACACAAAAGGAAATGAGAAGGGAATAAAGAGAGCTGGAATAGCTATATGAATATCTGACAAAACAAACTTTAAGTCATAAACTGTTACCAAAAAGAAAGGACATCATATGGTCAATTCATCAAACTATTATAAAACATATGCAATAAACAAAAGTCCCCAAACATGAAGCAAGTTCTGACAGAAGTGCAGAAAAATATTTGGAGACTTTTTTGTCCCCATCAACTGTGGTCTACAGATATTTGGAGACTTTTAATAAGCCATGTTCAATAATGAACAGAACACCTAGACAGAAGATCAATGAGTAACAGAGGACTTGAACAAAATTATACAGTAGACCTAAGAGAGATATACAAAGCATTCCACCCAGTAACAGCAGAATACACATTCTTCTCAAGTACAGATTCTCCAGTATAGGCCATATGTTAGCCCACTAAAAGCGTCAATAAATTTTGGAAGACTGAAGTCATATAAAATAAATATCTCTGACTACATGGAATGAAGCCAGAAATTAGTGACAGAAGGAAAACTGTAAAATTCACAAATATATGGAAATTAAGGAAGACATTCTTTAAAATGTTGGAAGACTCATACGTCCTGATTTCATAACTTACTACAAAGGTACAGTAATTAAAACGGTGTGGTACTGGCATAAGGATAAGCATATGGATATATGGAATAGAATTGAGAGTCCAGAAATAAACACTTACATCTATGGCTACCCAACTGATTTTCAACAAGGATATTATGTCCATTCAGTGGAGGAAGAAATATTTCATTGTATAGAGAATGAAATATTTTATACATTCTATAGAATGAAATATTAGCCAGATGAAGCGGGGCGGCTCATATCTATAATCCCAACACTTTGGGAGGCCGAGGCGGGCAGATAACTTGAGGCCAGACTGGCCAACATGGTGAAACCCTGTCTCTACTAAAAATACAAAAATTAGCCAGGCATGGTGGCAGGTGACTGTAATTCCAGCTACTCAGGAAGCTGAGGCAGGAGAATCACTTGAACTAGGAGGCAGAGGTTGCAGTGAGCCGACATCGTGCTGCTTCACTCCAGCTTGGGAAACAGAGCAAGACTCTAGCTCCAAAAAAAAAAAAAAAAAGAAAAAAAAAAAAGAAATACAAATCAAACCCACGATGATTCAACCTGTGAAAGTTGACTGAAAAAAAGTATATAAAAAAGTTTTGGCCGGGCGCGGTGGCTCACGTCTGTAATTCCAGCACTTCAGGAGGCCGAGGTGGGCGGATCATGAGGTCAGGAGATTGAGACCATCCTGGCTAACACGGTGAAACCCTGCCTCTACTAAAAATACAACAACAAAATTAGCCGGGCGTGGTGACGGGTGCCTGTAGTCTCAGCAACACGGGAGGCTGAGGCAGGAGAATGCCATGAACCTGGGAGGCGGAGCTTGCAGTGAGCCAAGATTGTGCCACTGCACTCCAGCCTGGGCAACAGTGTGAGACTCCGTCACAAGAAGAAAAAAAAAAGTTTTAATTTGGGTGTGGTGGCTTACGCCTGTAATCCCAGCACTTTGGGAGGCCGAGGTGGGGAGATTATCTAAGGGTGGGGGACCCTCCAGCCTGGCCAACATGGAGAAATCCCATCTCTACTAAAAATACAAAATTAGCTGGGCATGGTGGCACAACCCTGTAATCATAGCTACTCGGGAGGCTGACGCAGGAGAACTGCTTGTACCTGGAAGGTGGAGGTTACAGTGAGCCGAGATTGCACCACTGCGTTCCACCCTGGGCAACAGAGCCAGACTCCGTCTCAAAAAAATTAAAAAAGACTTTTAAAACCCACAATGAGATACTACTCCACACCTACTAGGATGGAATAAGAATAATAAAAGCACCCGTTGGCTAGCATCTAGAACCTCGTGGATTGCTGATAAGAGTCGAAAATGGTACAGCCACTGTGGAAAACAGAATAGTAGTTCCTAAAAAAATTAAACAGAATTACTATATAATCCAGCAATTCTACTTTTATACTATTCCTCCCTTATTCACAGTTTTGCTTTGCAGAGTGTCAGTTACCCATGGACAACAGTGGTCTGAAAATATTAAACGGAAATTTCCAGATAAAAACAATTCATAAGTTTTAAATTTCATACTATTCCAAGTAGCATGATGAAATCTCACGCCAACCCGCTCTATTCCACCTGGTACATGAATCATCCCTTTGTCCAGTGTATTCACACTGTATACACTGCCAGTTAGTAGCCGATATTGCAGTGTTTGTGTTCAAGTGATCCTTATTTTACCTAATAATGGCCCCAAAGTGCAAAAGTGATGATGCTGGCATATTAAGTGTTCTATTTTATTGTTGTTCTCAATCTCTTATTGTGCCTAATTTATAAATTAAACTTCATCATAGGTATGTATGTATAGGAAATAACATAGTATATAGGATTTGGTACCATCTGTCGTTACAGGTATCCACTGGGGGTCTTGGAACATATCCCCTGTGGATAAGGCAAGGACTACTGCATATGGATACCATGGAATATCATTCAGTCATAAAAAGGAATGAAGGTCTAACACATGCTACAACATGATTGAACTTTGAAATTAATATGCTAAGTGAAATAAGCAAGACACAAAAGGAAAATTATTCCACCTACATGAGGTACCTAGAGTCAAACTCAAAGACAGAAAGAAGATTAGAGGTTACCAGGTGCTGAGAGGAGAGGAAAATAGGGAGTTACTGCTTAGTGGGTACAGAATTTCTGTTAGGGATAGTAAAATGTTTGGAAATAGATAATGGTGATGATGGTCACATAACACTGTAACTGTAATTAATGCCACTGAATTGTACACTTAAATTGAAAATTTTGTTACATATATTTTACCACTAATAATTTTTTTTTTTTTTTTGAGACGGAGTCTCGCTCTGTAGCCCAGGCTGGAGTGCAGTGGTGCGATCTTGGCTCACTGCAACCTCCACCTTCCGGGTTCATGCCAGTCTCCTGCCTCAGCCTCCTGAGTAGCTGGGACTACAGGCACTCACCACCATGCCCGGCTAATATTTGTATTTTTAGTAGAGATGGGGTTTCTCCCTGTTGCCCAAGCTGGAATAATTTGTTTTTAAATTGGCATTGTAGCCTGGGCTCAAGTCTGTACTGCCAGCACTTCAGGAGGCCAAAGTGGGCAGATTGCTTGAGCCCAGGAGTTCAAAAACAGCCTGAGCAATATGGTGAAACCACAATCTCTACAAAAAAATACCAAAATTAGCTGGACATGGTGGCATGCACCTGTGGTCCTAGCTACTTGGGAGGCTGAGGCAGGAGGATTACTTGAGCCCAGGAGGTTGAGGCTGCAAGTGAGCTGTGTCTGTGCCTCTGTACTCCCTTTGAGGCCCCTGATTATCCCTGTGAGACTAACAGAGTAGAGAACAGATTTCTGAAGGCAGCACTATGAACTGCTGTCCCCTATTACCTGACACATGGCTTTTCATGACTGAGCCTGGGCTGTCCTGGACACTAGCCTCTCCTTCAAGCACAGCTGACAGTGAACCTGGGAGGAGAGCCATGCTGAGCTTCTTTAGTCACCATGGTGACAAGAAACTATCACAAATATTTGCTTATGACTTCACTGGGGAAGCAGACAAGGGAGGTTAGATTGGAAAGAGGAACATCTGCAAAAGCACATCTGGAATCTCAGGGATCCAGCAGGCCAATGGCTTTTTCCATTATGTACTCCCTTACTTGCTGTGGATGAATTTTTTAAAATTCATAATACAAATAAACCTTTTCTAGCATCTGACTGTCCTAGACTGTCTTTGGGTTTTCTTAGTCAAGGAACTCTCTCAAAGTGAATAGGTCTCTGAAGTCATACGTTTCATTTCTAGGGAATAAAAGTCTAATGTTGTCATGCACTTTCTAAACTTTTAAAACCAAAGAGCTAGGAATGATAATACAAATTAGGTAGGGGCCCTAAAATGGCTGAATCATGTCTGTTCCTAATTAATATTAGGAAGTCCTAAACCCAATACCTCAAAATGTGTCTATATTTGAAGATAGAGTCCTTAAAGAGGTAATTAAGGTAAATAAGGTTATTGGGGTATGCCCTAATCCAATAACTGGTATCCTTAAAACCAGAGAACAGCATGTGAACATGAAGACAGCTATATAGAAGCCAACAAAGGGCTGAAAATAAACCAACCCTTCTGACAACTTTTTTTTTTTGAGACAGGGTTTTGCTCTGTCACCCAGGCTGGAATGCAGGGGCACAGTCTCAGATCCCTGCAACCTCCGTCTCTGGGGTTCGAGCGATCCTCCTGCCTCGGCCTCCTGAGTAGCTGGGATTACAGGCGTGGGTCAGCATGCCTGGCTAATTTTTTGCATTTTTAGTAGAGACAGGGTCTCAACCATGTTGACCAGGCTGGTCTCAAACTCCGTGATCCTCCTGCCTTGGCCTCCCAAAGTGCTGGGATTATAGGCATGAGCCACCACACCTGACCTCTTCAGACAACTTGATCTCAGACTTCTAGCCTCCAGAACTGTGAGAAAACATTTCTGTTGTTTAAACCACCAAATCTATGGTTCTTTGTTATAGTGACCCTCGCAAACTAATATAGGACCAAATTAATCTAAAGGCGGCACCGGCTCCTGCCAGTGTCTGATACCAAATTCAAGTTAACTAAAGCCTTGTCTTTAGACCTAGGCAAAAGCGACATCAAAGTAAACTGCTTTCATGAGACACAAGGACACACCTGTAATAAGAAAGGTTAAGTTTCACTTAATAGGCCGGGCACAGTGGCTCATGCCTGTAACCCCAACACTTTGGGAGGCTGAGGCGGGTGGATCATCTAAGGTCAGGAGTTCAAGACCAGCCTGGTCAATGTGGTGAAACCCTGTCTCTACAAAAATATAAAAATTAGCCAGGCATGATGGTGGGTGCCTGTAATCCCAGCCATTTGGGAGGCTGAGACAGAAGAATTGCTTGAACCTGGGAGGCAGAGGTTGCAGTGAGCCAAGATCGCGCCATTGTACTCCAGCCTGGGTGATGGTGTGAGATTCCGTCTCAAAAAAAAAAAAAAGATTCACTTAAAAAAAAAAAAAAAAAAAACCGCTAAAAAAAAAAAAAAAAAAAAAAAAAAAGCCCTAGTGGATAAATGAAAAAACTGAGGCTCACTCAGGTCACACATTAGTGAGTAGCAAGATTGCCATAGTGCTCCATTTAATCACTGGTATGTTTAACATTTTGAGATTCATAAACATTTTAAACTCAGGCTGATTGACTGTTGGGCACATGCTACAGTTAGTAAGCTTTACAACTCACCATAATGCATTAAAGGCTACTTAGTGGTACTGGGAAAAGAGATTTTAAAAAGATAAAAACAAACTATTATCTCCCAACATTTGGCCTCTTCCTTCAAGAATGTAAGAAACCTACCTTCTCCCAGGCTGAAATCACTTTTTTTAAGCTGGCCACTCCTTCACTAGAAATTCTCCTCTTTTCATCTAACCTAACTACTTTCCATCCCCCTGCAAAGGTAAAATTGTATTCAATTTGGCTCCTGACCTTAGACTAGCTTTTACCCATCTTGATCTATTTACTCATCATCACTTTAACTTGAGAGTTACCAGCAATCAATTTTCTAATTAGTGCATATGAACAGGAGCAATTGAAAACCATTACTAAAGATGCATCTAAACTCAAAGAGGACTCTGCATTTGCTCCCTCTTGCTTAAGAGCCTCCCCTCTACCACCATACCAGATTTTTATAGGAACTCACCTTCACAGTACAAGTTTTCCTAATACAATGAGTTCTCACCCTAGACCACAGATCCAAGCAACCACAAACCTGAAGCACATGTATGGACTAACACCTACAACATCAGGATTAATTAAATCAAAATTCTCCCAAAGCAGGTAAAGCCAGCCATGATGCTGGGATGTGATAGGTGAGAAGATAACACACAATACACAAGTGATAGACGCAATACTAAATCCAAAGATTTCACAGATGTTCTTCCAAATCTTACCCGGCCCAGTTTCTTATCAAAGATGCCATAAGAAAACAAACAGACTGGCTTAAATTTTGCTGTCTTTTAACTGGTCTACCTATTAGTTATTTACTGTAAATTAATATAAAGTTGATGGCAAAATTTGGGTAGTGTTGTAACTTTGCAAGCTAAAAACACACTGTAGGAACAGCTCTAGGAATCTCACCACCTGTGATTGCTCATACTGAGAACCAGTCAGACACTTGTGAGTGTATTTTTTCATTCATTGTCCCTCAGCTACTGCCCCATTTCTCAGTTCTCATGAAGAGCCAAACTATTTTTTCTGTTTCCATCACGAACTGCTTAAACACTGAAAGTTTGATATAGTACAATAAAATCTATAAATTATCCACTAAGATTCAATGATTTTTAACAACATCATATTATTCTCAGATGTATATATGATAATATAGCTATATTTTAACAGTTAAAAATTGAATCTTAGTGGATTTGAAAGTTGTAAATGTTATCACTTGGCACTTCACCCAATTACTTTAGTATGTATCCTATAATAAGGACCTTCTTTTTTTTTTTTCTGAGACAGAGTCTTGCTATGTTGCCCCGGCTGGAGTGCAGTGGCACCATCTCAGCTCACTGCAACCTCTGCCTCCTAGGTTCAAGCAATTCTCCTGCCTCAGCCTCCCGAATAGCCAGGATTATAGGTGCACACCACCATGCCCAGCTAATTTTTGTATTTTTTAGTAGAGATGGGGTTTCACCATTTTGGCCAGGCTGGTCTCAAACTCCTGACCTCAAGTGATCCACCCGCCTCAGCCTCCCAAAGTGCTGGGATTACAGGCGTAAGCCACTGTGCCTGGCCTCTCTTCCCTATTTCACAGTTAACGCCATCACCATTCACCTGGTCTTGGAGTCAGCCATGAACATTCTCCCCAATTCAGTAAACTGATTTTTATCTGTTATTCCAAATTGGTTCCTACTGACCACCTCCAATAAATTTTAGTTTACACCCTCATCACCTCACTTCTAGATTATTAAATCTTTGAGAACAAGAATTCTTTTACTTATCTTTGAGTCTATAGCAAAGTACACAGCATGCCCTCAAATGTTCCATCTAACATTTTAAACTTCAGTTTTCTAGAGAATCTGAATTAGTTTACAATAAATTCAACGAAATAAAAATAAAACAAGAATCTGGACTAGGAATATACAAATTTATATAGAAAATGGGGGAAGAAGCCAGGTGCAGTGGTTCACACTTGTAATCCTAGCACTTTGAGAGGCCAAGGTGGGAGGATCACTTGAGCCCAGGAGTTCGAGACCAGTCTGGACAACATAATTAGACCCTGCCTCTAAAAAAAATACAAATGGCCAGGCACGGTGGCTCACACCTGTAATTCTAGCAATTTGGGAGGCTGAAGTGGGTGGATCACTTGAGGTCAGAAGTTTGAGATCAGCCTGGCCAACATGCCAAAACCCCATCTCTACTAAAAATAAATTGGCTGGGCGTGGTAGCTCACACATGTAATCCCAACACTTTGGGAGGCTGGGGGGGGGGGNGCTCACACATGTAATCCCAACACTTTGGGAGGGGGGGGGGGGGGGCAGATCACCTGAGGTCAGGAGTTCGAGACCAGCCTGACCAACATGGAGAAACCCCATCTCTACTAAAAATACAAAATTAGCCAGGTGTGGTGGCGCATGCCTGTAATCCCGCTACTTCAGAGGCTGAAGCAGGAGAATCACTTGAACCCACAAGGCAGAGGTTGCAGTGAGCTGAGATTGCGCCATTGCACTCCAGCCTGGGTAACAAGAGCAAAATTCTGTCTATAAATAAAATAAATAAATAAATAAGCCAGGAGTGGTCGCGCGTGCCTGTAGTCCCAGTTACTCAGAAGCCTGAGGCAGGAGAATCGCTTGAACCTGGAAAGCGGAGGTTGCAGTGAGCTGAGACTGTGCCACTGCACTCCAGCCTGGGCAATAGAGCAAGACTCCATCTCAAAGGAAAAAAAAAAAAGCAAAACAATAATAAATTAAATTAAAAAAAAGAAACCCCGTTAACTCTTTAACTGTCACCGCCAATGCTCACCCACCTAAGCTGTAAACAATCACTAAGGTACTTTCTGTTTCTTACAGATTTGCCTGCTCTGGACATTTCATTTAAATAGAACCATACAATATGTGGTCTTTTTTGACTGGCTTCTTTCACTTAGTGTAATAATTTTGAGGTTCGTCCATGTTTTAACATGTATCAGTACATTCTTTTTATAGCACTTTTTTTTTTTGAGACAGAGTCTTGCTCTGTTGCCCAGGCTTGAGTGCAGTGGCATGGTCTCAGCTCACTGCAGCCCTTGCCTCCCGGGTTCTAGCAATTCTCCTGCCTCAGCCTCCCAGGTAGCTAGGATTATAGGCACGCACCACCACATCTGGCTAATTTTTGTATTCTGAGTAGAGACGGGGTTTTGTTATGTTGCCCACTCTTGGACTCAAGTGATCTTCCTGCCTCAGCCTCCTAAAGTGCTAAGATCATAGGCGTAAGTCGCTGCAGGTTTAGTGGTTAACGAGCCCCCTAAGTTTTTGTTCATCTAGAAACATCTTAATTTCTCCCTCATTTTAGAAGGACAGTTTTGTTAGATATAGTTTTTTTGTTGTTGTTGTTGAGATGAAGCGTTGCACTGTCGCCAAGGCTGGAGTGCAATGGCGCGATCTCAGCTCCCTGCAACCTCTGCCTCCTGGGTTCAAGTGATTCTCCCGCCTTGGCCTCCCCAGTAGCTGGGACTACAGGGGCTCACCACCCATTTTTTTTAATACAAAAAAATAATTTTTGTATTTTTAGTAGAGAAGAGGTTTCACCATGTTGGCCAGGCTGGTCTTGAACTACGGGCCCCAGGTGATCTACCCACTTCGGCCTCCCAAAGTGCTGGGATTACAGGCATGAGCCACCATGCCCAGCCTCAAGCAATTCTCTTGTTTCAGCCTCCCCAGTAGCTGGGATTACAGGCACCTGCCACTGCACCTGGCTAATTTTTGTATTTTTAGTAGAGATGGGGTTTCACCATGTTGGCCAGGCTGGTCTCAAACTCCTGATCTCAAGTGATCTGCCTGCGTCGACCTCCAAAGTGCTGGGATTACAGGAGTGAGCCACCATGCCCATGCCGCCTGGCCAGATATAGAATTCTTGCTTGACGGTTTTTCTTTCAGCACTTTGCTTTTTTGTTTTGTTTTTGAGACAGGTTTTTGCTCTGTCATACAGGCTGGAATGTAGTAGCACAATCAACTCCCCGCAGCCTCGATTTCGTGAGGCAATCTTCCTACCTCAGCCTCTCACATAGCTGGGACCACAGGCCCATGCCACCACATCCAAGTAAATTTTTTTTTTTGTAGAGACTAGGTCTTGTGATGTTGCCCAGGCTGGTTATGAATTCCTTGGCTCAAGTGATCCTCTGGCCTTGGCCTCCCAAAGTGCTGGATTTCAGGTATGAACCACTGTGCCTGGCCTCGTTCAGCACTTTGTTATCCTACTGCCTTTTAACCTCCATGATTTTGAGACAAGGTCTTGCTCTGTCACCCAGGCTGGAGTGCAGTGGTACAATCATGGCTCACTGCTGCCTCAACCTCTCAGACTCAAGCAATCCTGTCACCTCAGCCTCCCAAGTAGCTGGGACTACAGGTGTGTACCACCACACCTGGCTAATTTTCATATTTTTTGTAGAGATGAGGTTTCAACATGTTTTCTAGGCTAGTCTCAAATTCCTAGGCTCAAGTGATCCACCTGCCTCAGCCTCCCAGAGTGCTGGGATTACAGGTGTGAAACTCCGCACCCAGCCATGCAACCACTTTAAAAAATACTTTGGGGCCAGGCACCGTGGCTCATGTCTGTAATCCCAACACTTTTGGAGGCTGAGGCAGGTGGATCACTGGAGCTCAGGAGTTTGAGACCAGCCTGGGCAAGAGTGGGACCCCATATTTTTAAAATAAAATGGCTGCACTGACTGGACATGGTGGCTCATGCCTGTATTCCCACTTTGGGAGGTTGAGGCTGGCAGATCACTTGAGCCCAGGAGTTTGAGACCAGTCTGGGCAAGACAGCAAAACCCCACCTTTATAAAAAATACAAAAAGCCAGGCATGGGGGCATGTGCCTGTAGTCCCAGCTACCTGGGAGATAAGAGGATTGCCTGAGCCCTTGCAGTTGAGGCTGCAGTGAGCTGTGATCACGCTACAGCACTCTAGCCTGGGCGACAGAGCGAGATACTGTCTCAAACAAAACAAAATGAAACACTTTAATGCTTTAAAAGACACCACTGGGCCAGGCACAGTGGCTCATGCCTGTAATCCCCACTTTGGGAAGCCAAAGTGGGCGGATCACATGAGGTCAGGAGTTCAAGACCAGCCTGGACAACGTGGTGAAACACCATCTCTACTAAAAATACAAATATTAGCTAGGTGTGGTAGTGCATGCCTGTAATCCCAGCTACTTGGGAAGCTGAGGCAGGAGAATTGCTTGAACCTAGAAAGTGGAGATTGCAGTGAGCCGAGATCACGCCACTGCACTACAGCCTGGGCAACAGAGCAAGACCCCATCTCAAAAAAGTTAAAAAAAAAATCTATATAATCTATATAATCTATATAAAGTAAAAAAATCTATATATAAAGTAAAAAAAAAAATCTATATATAAAGTAAAAAAAAAATCTATATATAAAGTAAAAAAATCTATATAATCTATATAAAGTAAATAAAAGACACCATCAAGAAAGTGAAAATATATCTTCATTTGTATAGTATCCCTACCTGTCACACAGGAGACCAGGTTGGATTCCCTGACAGGGAGCCAGAAAATTAGAAGAAAAAGAGGTGGGGTGCAGTGGTCAAGCAATCTGCCTGACTTGTCCTCCCAAAGTGTTGGAATTATAGGTGTGGGCCACTGCACCTGGCCAAAAGTTTTAAATTTTAACTAAGTCTATACATATATATACACACACAACTTCTTTGTTAAATCTTTTTTTACTTTAAAAAATAGAAGTAGAGACAGGGTCTCACTTTGTTGCCCAGGTTGGTCTTGGAACTTTTTTTTTTTTTTTTTTGAGACGGAGTCTCGCTCTGTCGCCCAGGCTGGAGTGCAGTGGCCGGATCTCAGCTCACTGCAAGCTCTGCCTCCCGGGTTCACGCCATTCTCCTGCCTCAGCCTCCCGAGTAGCTGAGACTACAGGCGCCCGCCATCTCGCCCGGCTAGCTTTTTGTATTTTTTAGTAGAGACGGGGTTTCACCCTGTTAGCCAGGATGGTCTCGATCTCCTGACCTCGTGATCCACCCGTCTCGGCCTCCCAAAGTGCTGGGATTACAGGCTTGACCCACCGCGCCCAGCCAGGCGCGGTAGGTCTTGGAACTCTTGGGCTCAAGTGATCTTCCTGCCTTGGCCTCCCAAAGTGTTGGGATTATAGGTGTGAACCACCGTGCCCAGCCTTCGGCGTCTTATCTAACAAATCATTGCCTACTCCAAGGCCATGAAGATGTACCCCTAAGTTGTTTTTTTTTCTTTTCTTTTCTTTTTTTTGAGACGAAGTTTCGGTCTTGTCACCCAGCTGGAGTGCAATGGCGTAATCTTGGCTCACTGCAACCTCCACCTCCCGATTCTCCTGACTCAGCCTCCTGAGTAGCTGGGATTACAGATGTCCACCACCAGGCCTGGCTAATTTTTGCATTTTTAGTAGAGATGGGATTTCACAATGTTGGCCAGGCTGGTCTCAAATTATTGACCTCAGGTGATCCACCCGCCTTGGTCTCCCAAAGCGCTGGGATTACAGATGTGAACCACCGTGCCTGGCCCCCTATTTTTTCTTACAAATCAATGATCCACACGAGCCCTTTCTTAATGAACTTCAAGATGCCTTTGACTTTTTTTTTTTTGAGACAGTCTTGCTCTGTCGCCCAGGCAGGACTGCAGTGGTGCAATCTTGGGGTTCAAGTGATTCTCCCACCCCAGCCTCCTGAAGCTGGGACTACAGGCGTGCGACACCACATCTGGCTAATTTTTGTATTTTTAGTAGAGACGAGGTTTCACCATGTTGGCCAGGGCAGTCTCGAACTCCTGACCTCAAGTGATCTGCCAGTCTCGGCCTCCCAAAATGCTGGGATTACAGGCATGAGCCCCCGTGTCTGGCCTGAGATACCTTCAATGTTAATGACTTTTGTGATTAAATCAACTTATCAAACCAATTGGCTTGCAGTATACAAGTTCCTTTCCTGTGTCAAGTTACTTATTTTCCATGACCTGCTGGGAGAAGACCTCTGTTAGGCACCAAGGCAGGCAAGGATCACAATGCTTTGCCAAGAAAGTCACATTTGTGTCCTCTCTACTAGCTGGGAAGCAGTCTTCTCAAGTTCAGTCTAGAATGCTTTCCAAAATCACTGGCCATGGTAAAAACAAAATCTTTATCTACTAAATCCAGACTAAAAACCAAGATATTATATTTGAAATATCTTTCAAATACCCCAAAGTCAATCTCTAGTATTTGTAGAGGGAGGCATTCCCAGGCAAAATTCATATTTGATTGATAATTGATTTAGTAAGGATTTGATTATTAGCTTAGACTCACACAGAACTCTCATTTTAGAGGTAGGTAAACTGAGGCATAACTTGCAGAAGAACCCAGCTAATAAGTGGGAGAGATTAAACCAGGTATTTCTGATGAGAGCCAGTGTTTCCACCATTACATATACCTTACTTGACAGCATACCAACCACAGGACTCCTTTGTTGTTTCCTGGAAGGCGTGTGCTCCCAGGAGTGTCAATGCTGCTTTTCAATTCCACCACACATTTGATTCAATCTGTCACACGAGGTATGATCCAGTTCTTGCCCTGAACAAGGAATATAAGCCTGGGAAACATAGTGAGACCTCGTCTCTACTAAAAATAAAGCCGGGAGTGGTGGCTCACGTCTGTAATCCCAGAACTTCGGGAGGCCGAGGTGGGTGGATCACGAGGTCAAGAGATTCTGGCTAACACAGGGAAACCCCGTCTCTACTAAAAATACAAAAAATTAGCCGGGCGCGGTGGCGGGCGCCTGTAGTCCCAGCTACTCAGGAGGCTGAGGTAGGAGAATGGCGTGAACCTGGGAGGCGGAGCCTGCAATAAGCCGAGATCGCGCTACTGCACTCCAGCCTGGGCGACAGCGAGACTCCATCTCAAAAAACAACAACAACAACAACAAAAATTACATCAAATGATACAAACACTAATATGCAGAGCAACAGAAATTATAGGAACTGGCAAGTAGTTAGGTAGTCATTTGAAGGCTGTCACCTCAAAGGAAAAACAAAAACAACCCCATTTGAATCAAACAGATTGCTTGAGCCCAGGAATTCAAGACCAGCCTGCGCAACATGGCAAAACCCCATCTCTACTAAAAAAATACAAAAATCAGCCAGGCATGGTGGTACATGTCTCCCAGCTACTAGGGAGACTGAAGTGGGAAGATGGCTTGAGCCTGGAAGGTAGAGGTTGCAGTAAGCTGACATCTCACACTGCACTCCAGCCAGCCTGGGCAACACAGCTAGAGCCTGTTTCAGAAAAAAAAAAAAAAAGAAAGAAAAAAGAAAAAGGAAGGAAGGAAAGGAGGGAGGGAGAGAGGGAGGGAAATATCTAGTATTGACAGAAGGTAGCTGTGCTGGATGGACCACCAACAGGCATATTGGAAATCGTGTGGTACTGGTGCAAAGGGCTACAAAGACAGATCTAATTCTTAGTCTTACTACTTAACAACTGTGCAACTTGGGTATCTTAATTTTCATACCCTTACCCAGACTATCTCAGAGTCACAGTGAAGACTGAATGAGAATATATACCCAAGTACTTTGCAAACAATAAAATGCTATGCTGGTAAAGTAGGGTTAGATTTGAAGATGACTTTTCAGAATTCCTGAATTTCTCTCAGAGCTTCATGAACAGGAAATGCTGCAAACGAGAAAACAGTTTGAAACAGATCTGGCAGCATGAGGCTCTCAGGGTGTTATTTGCAAGCCTGTCAGAATTGCGAGTCACCAAGACAATGGCAGAGGCTACTCTTCTACTGGACAATTGGGCCAGTCCACAATGGGACCATAATAAGGCTGCTCATATTCTAGTAGAATCTTCAATGGACTGGGCTGAACAGTAATCACTCCAGGAAACAAAGCTAAATTTATAAACTAGGTGGTTTAGCTAAAGGCCACCCGGGGAAAACTATCTCCTGCACACATGACTATGTATTCAAAGTTCAGGGTCTAAGTAAAAAAATATATATATATGTGTGTGTGTGTATATATATATAAAATATAAAAAAATAAATATATTCCTAGTTCTTCTAGTTTGCTAATCCTAATTCTCTCCTGGGATTTACCAGTCCTTTGGCCCTTGAGTGTATATATAAATGTGTAAATACAAGGCTCAGATCTACGGAAGGGAAGTAAGAGGTGGAGGTGAGACACAGGAGAAGACTAGGATAACTATAGTCCAAACAGTTTCTCCAAAAGAAATTTTCCAACTATCTCTTTTGAAATAGAATCAGGTGGCTCTTACCTTCCTAGGAACACTTCACTGCCACTACCACTAGGTACCATAAGGGATTAAAACAAATTAAAGCAGGAAAATGAAAAAGCTTAATTTCCATTTAAGCCAGCACAAAAATATACACTGAATAGCTTCTAAGCACTTGCATTGTGTGTGTGTATGTGCGTGTTGGGGATAACCAAATGGTTATCTCCAAACTATCTCAAATAGGTACTAATGGTTTCTACCTTCAGGAAACTTTACAACTTAGTTTAGTCTCACAGCTCTAAGAATACAAAAGATAATGAATGTAACTGTACAATGAGTTCAGAGAATGGGAGTGAGAACTCTCTTTACTGAGTGGGTAAGCTCTGAAGTGGTCTCTGAAGGCTAAATGGTTAATATTTCTGAAGGGTTTGGGGCACAAGACGAGTTTGGTTAAAGAGGCATAAAAACAAAGGTCCACACAGCAAAATGCTTCTGAGATCGAATAGCAAAACTGCTGGCTACCTGGCCTCTATTCTGCAGTACCCTCCACCTCCAACTCCAGTCTTCAGACAAAGAGGGTTCTGCATTGTCTGTCAGCTGAATTACACAAATCCCTCTGACTAGCTCTTCGTTTTAGCTCTTAGCAACAATACAAGAAAGAGTCTTTCCAACAGCCCCTCTGACAAAATGGAAACAGGGATTTCTCTAACCTGTATGTATTCATCAAAAACGAGGGAGTTAGATTTAGGAGGCAATCTTCTAAGGCCTCATGTGAGAAAGGCCCAGGGTGAAATGGAAGAGAAAAGCCAGGCTGAAAGGCCACACAAAGAATCCTCTCCACCCGCAGAAGACACGCCATGAACAAACATTCAGTGTTCACCCTTAAACTCTATCAACTTGATCCAACATGATGTAGTCAAAAGAGCACTGATTTGGAAGTCAGGTGAACTGAGTTCCAAACCCAACTGTGTAACTGTGGGCAAATTACCCACTATCTTAGAGTTTTGCTTCTGCCTCTCTAAAATGGGGATAATTCTTATAGTGCAAGTCTTCAGAAAGTAATAAATAAAATAAAATGGGCACAATAAACTTTATAGGACCCTGTAGGATTAATGAGGTGATGTGAAAGTATCTAGGGCCTAAATGTTGAATCAATGGTATTCCTTTTTTCTTCTCACCTCCTGCAGTGAAAGGCCTAAATTCCTTATAAGGAAAATTTTCAGGAAGTTAGGATAAAGAAAAAACCATTATTTTCTTGCTTTCTGTTAAATGTTGGTTTTTCCTTTTCCTTCCAACACTCAGTTCTTTCTCTTAATCTTTATCCTTCCATTCTGTCTTCATTCTCTTAAAAGCTACACTTAAGGAACCAATGACCAGGGGTTTAAAAAAGGGCCTATTTCCCCCTTTACTTCACCTCAAAGTGGGCAATTCCAATCATGACTCACTAGAAAATTATAGCCTATTGGATGATTTAAATATTGATGACTGTTCAGATGCAGTGGCTCACACCTGTAATCCTAGCACTTTGGGAGGCCGAGGCGGGTGGATCACTTGAGGTCAGGGGTTCAAGAGCAGCCTGGCCAACACGGTGAGACCTCGTCTCCACTAAAAATACAAAAATTACCCAGGTGCAGTGGCGGGCCCCTTTAATCCCAGCTACTTGGGAGGCTGAGGCAGAAGAATCACTTGAACCCAGGAGGCAGAGGTTGCAGTGAGCCAAGATTGCACCATTGCACTCCAGCCTGGGCAAGAGGGCAAACACTCCATCTCAAAAAATAAATAAACAAATGCTGATGACTTCTGCAATCTATACCTAAGACCTAGAGGGAACATGGGTTCCTTCCAATCACATCTGTAAGTACCTCAAATGGAGGGAAAAAAAAAAAGCATCTTCTTCTCCACAAACCTGTTCCTTATATATTTCTCTTAATTCATGGTCCACAATTCCATACCTGGAATTCTGAAATCAAAGGGGCTCTGAAGGCCAGGCACGATGGCTCATACCTATAATTCTAGCACTTTAGGAGGCTGAGGCAGGAGGCTTGCTTGAGGCCAGGAGTTTGCGAACAGCCTACAACTGGATATTTTTGCTACAGAAATATTCATAATATTTGACCATACAGGTTTCTATCCCAGACCTCACTGGATGTGTTATACAAGTTATATGTACCATAATGACTTTCTAAAATTCAAAAAATTAGGATTCTGAAACATCTGGCATAAATAATTTCTTAAAAGGCATACACTCTCAATGGGGGCAGCATCACATCCAAAAGGGCAAATAGGTTTGTCGGCAAGGAAGAAAAATGTTAGGTATTAGAGTGGTACGTAGCCCTTCAAAGCTCAACCTTACCCAACAAAATCTTACTATTACATGAGCAGGACTGACAGTGACTTCATCGAAGGCAGACAAAATATATGCAGGATCTATGCTACAAAATTATGGTGACCAGGCGGCCGTGACTGGGGAACTTTCTCTTGATTGATCGCTGGATCTCGATATGGCACGAGATGGCCTGTGCATGCCTGCTGGCTGCATTATGAATGTTATTTATGTTTTATCCTCAGTGGATTGTGTGACTTGGGCTTTGGTCATTATCAAGCAAAAGTCTAAAACTTCACGAAATAATTTTTAATTGTATTGTTTTACTTCTGTTGGATAAATTATAGTTTTGAATGATTTTTAAAGTTTTCATTACATTGTTTTTATACAAACTACCAAATTGGATTGTAATTTGATACAATGTATGTAAGCAAGTAAACTGCATTAAAAGTTACATAGCAAATACAGCCACAAAAATTAAGTTAAGGCCGGGCGCGGTGGCTCAAGCCTGTAATCCCAGCACTTTGGGAGGCTGAGGCGGGCGGATCACGAGGTCAGGAGATCAAGACCACCCTGGCTAACACGGTGAAACCCCGTCTCTACTAAAAAATACAAAAAACTAGCCGGGCGAGGTGGCGGGCGCCTGTAGTCCCAGCTACTCGGGAGGCTGAGGCAGGAGAATGGCGTAAACCCGGAAGGCGGAGCTTGCAGTGAGCTGAGATGCGGCCACTGCACTCCAGCCTGGGCGACAGAGCGACACTCTGTCTCAAAAAACAAAAAAACAAAAAAACAAAAAAACAACAACAACAAAAAAATTAAGTTAAGGCCGGCAGCGGTGGCTCAGGCCTGTAATTCTAGCACTTTGGGAGGCTGAGCTGGGCGGATTGCCTGAGCTCAGGAGTTTGAGACCAGCCTGGGCAACATGGTGAAACACCATCTCTACTAAAATACAAAAAATTAGCCAGGCGTGGTGGCATGCGCCTGTAGTCCTGGCTACTCAGGAGGCTGAGGCAGGAGAATTGTTTGAATCTGGGAGGCAGATGTTGCAGTGAGCTGAGACTGCGCCGCTATACTGCAGCCTGGGCGACAGAGTGAGACTCTGTCTCAAAAATAAATAAATAAATAAGTTAAATGCAAACAGCTTTAAAAAAAAAAAAAAAAAAAGATGAGGCCAGCTGAACACGTTGGCTCACACCTGTAATCCTAGCACTTTGGGAGGCCAAGGCAGGAGAATTGCCTGAACTCAGGAGTTTGAGAACAGCCTGGGCAACATGGTGAAACCCCGTCTATATTAAAATACAAAAAATTAGCCAGGCTTGGTGGCAGGGGCCTATAATCCCAGCTACTCAGGAGGCTGAGGCATGAGAATTGTTTGAACCCAGGAGGCAGAGGTTGCAGTGAGCCAAGATTGCGCCACTGCACTCCAGCCTGGGCAACAGAGTGAGACTCTGTTGCAAAAAAAAAAAAAAAAAAAGATGAGGCCTCACTATGTTGCCCAGGCTGGTCTTGAACTCCTGGCCTGAAGCAATCCTCCTGCCTTGGCCTCCAAAAGTGCTGGGATTACAGGCGTGAGCCATCCTGTCCAGCCCAAATAGGTTTTTTTTTTCTTTTTAAAGACAGGTCTCGGCCGGGCGCGGTGGCTCAAGCCTGTAATCCCAGCACTTTGGGAGGCCGAGACGGGCGGATCACGAGGTCAGGAGATCGAGACCATCCTGGCTAACACGGTGAAACCCCGTCTCTACTAAAAATACAAGAAAATTAGCCGGGCGAGGTGGTGGGCGCCTGTAGTCCCAGCTACTTGGGAGGCTGAGGCAGGAGAATGGCGTGAACCCGGGGGGGCGGAGCTTGCAGTGAGCCGAGATCGCGCCACTGCACTCCAGCCTGGGGCACAGAGCAAGACTCCGTCTCAAAAAAAAAAAAAAAAGACAGGTCTCACTCTGTTGTCCAGGCTAGAGTGCAGTGGTGTGATCTTGGTTCACTACAGCCTCCACCTCCTAAACTTAATCTATCCTTCCACTTCACCCTTAGAAGTAGTTGGGACTGCAGGTGCATGCCACTACACACGGCTAATTACTGTATTTTCTGTAGACATGGGGTTTGATCATGTTGCTCAGTCTGGTTTCGAACTCCTAGGCTCAAGTGATCCTCCTCAGCCTCTCAAAGTGCTCAGGAGTTTGAGCCTAACCCAAAAATTTTGTTTAGTCATTCTTTTTTTTTTTTTGAGACGGAGTCTTGCTCTGTCGCCAGGCTGGAGTGCAGTGGCACAACCTCAACCTTGGCTCACTGCAACCTCCGACTCCCAGGTTCAAACAATTCTCCTGCCTCAGCCTCCTGAGTAGTTGGGACTACTGGCGCACGCCACCACGCCCAACTCATTTTTGTATTTTTAGTAGAGATGGGGTTTCACCATGTTGTCCTGGCTGGTCTCGAACTCCTGACCTCAAGCAATCCACCCACCTCAGTCTCCCATAGTACTGGGATTACAGGCATGAGCCACCATGCCCCGTTCTGTTTAGTCTTTCTTAATCATGCATTGAATAAAAACTGAATTGTACACTTACTCTTACGTATAAAGCACAAAGTATATAAAAAGATATAGTTTATCTTGGTATTAATATTTCATAGGACAGGTACAGTAGGGGGAAAAAGGTCTAAAAAGGCTCCTTAGGAAGGTGATTAAAAAAAAAAATTGAGAAACAACACTGGGAAACACTGGATTAGTGTTCTGTACTAATACTTTCAAAGTTTTTCAACCCAGAAACATGGGAATTATCTTTGACAGTTCTGTTTCCCTTAACTCTCACCCCACATCCAACCACTAAGAATGGCTGGCTTTATTTCCTAATTATTCTGGACTCTGTCTCTTTTTCTCCATTCCTACTGCCACTGAACGAATTTAGGTCTTCATAATCTCTTGCTTAGATGTTACAAGAGCCTCATCAAACTGCCTTTTTCCTCCTTACACCCAAACTTTTTTGAGTTTCGCTCTTGCTGCCCAGGCTGGAGTACAATGGCATGGTCTCGGCTCATGGCAACCTCTGCCTCCTGGGTTCAAGCGATTGTCCTACCTCAGCCTCCTGAGTAGCTGGGATTACAGGCATGCACCACCACACCCGGCTAATTTTTTGTATTTTTAGTACAGACGGGTTTTCTCCGTGTTGGTTAGGCTGGTCTTGAACTTCCGGCCTCAGGTGATTTGTCTGCCTCGGCCTCCCAAAGTGCTGAGATTACGGGCATGAGCCACCGCGCCCAGCCCACCCACACTTCTTAAAATAGTTTATCTCTTCTCTTTTCTTTCTTCTTTAAAAATGAGACAGTGTCTCGCTAAGTTGCACATGCTGGTCTCAAACTGCTGACCTCAAGTGATCCTCCCACCTCAGCCTCCCAAAGTGCTAGGATTACAGGCATCAGCCACTGTGCCAGTCCTGTCCTCTCTCATTTCTTAGCTTACTCCAATTCACTTCCATGCCATCAAGACTGTCTTTGTAAAGGCCACTTACCAAGCACATGACGCTAAATTCAATAGATATTTTCAGTCCTTTTTTTTTTTTTTTTTTTTGCTTGTTCTTTTGTCAGCACCACTCACTCCTAACAACTATTTCCTTTTTTTTGAAATACTCTTTCTCTTGGCTTGTTTGTTTGTTTTTGGTTTGTTCTTTTTTTTTTTTTTTGAGACAAAGTCTCGCTCTTGTCCCCCAGGCTATAGTGCAATGGTACCATCTCGACTCACTACAACCTCTGCCTCCTGGGTTCAAGCGATTCTGTTGCCTCAGCCTCCTGAGTAGCTGGGATTACAGGTGCCTGCTACCACGCCTGGCTAATTTTTGTGTTTTTAGTAGAGATGGGGGTTTCACCATGTTGGCCAGGCTGGTCCTGAACTCCTGACCTCAGGTGATCCCCCCACCTCGGCCTCCCAAAGTGCTGGGACTACAGGTGTGAGCCACCGTGCCCAGCCTCTCTTGGCTTTTTGTTTTGTTTTGTTTTGTTTTGTTTTTTTTGAGACAGAGCGTTGCTGTGTTGCCCAGGCTGGAGGGCAGTGGTGTGATCTCAGCTCACAGCAACCTCTGCCTCCCGGGTTCAAGTGATTCTCCTGCCTCAGTTGCTGGGATTACAGGCATGCACCACCACGCCTGGCTAAGTTTTGTATTTTTAGTAGAGCTGGGTTTTCACCATGTTGGCCAGGCTGATCTCGAACTCCTGACCTCAGGTGATCCACCCATCTTGGCCTCCCTAAGTGCTGGGATTACAGGCATGAGACACCACACCTGGCCTCTTTCTCGTGGCTTTTAAGACACCAAGCACTCCTTGTTTTCTTCTTTTAGTTCTGACTGATGTTTCCTCCTTTCTGCACATCACAGCTGATCTACCTCGGCCAGCTTTTTAGCCCAGCTTTCATCACATTTTTCCTGAGTGTTATGAATCACTCCATAGTTTTAGTTGCCATGTACAGAGATAAACAGGCGATCAAACCTCTATCTCGATTCCCAGGCCTCACACTCTTGAGCTCCAGACTTCTATATTCAATTGATTTTTGGACAACTTCCCTGGAGGTCAGAGAATCCTTAAAATGCACAAATTTAAATTCATCTCAATTAACAGCATCACTATCCATTCTGCTCTCAAGGCAACAGGCACAGGAGTCATGCTTAATTTTTTTTCCTTGGCTTCAGCCACTAGATGAAATCAATAACCAAGTCCTGATGATTCAAATTCCTAACTCTCTTATTCCCTACTATTACCACCTCAGCTGCTGCCATCGTCTCCTGCCAGGACTACCACATTACTTAACAAGCTCCTAGTTACGGCCAGGAGCAGTAGCTTATGCCTGTAATCACTTTGGGAGGCCGAGGGAGGCAGATCACTTGAGGTCAGGAATTCCAGACCAGCCTGGACAACATGCTGAAACCCCATCTCTACTAAAAATACAAAAATTAGCTGGGCATGGTGGCACATGCCTGTAATCTCAGCTATTCAGGAGGCTGAGGCAGGAGAAAAGCTTGAATGCTTGAACCCAGGAGGTGGAGGTTGCAGTAAGCTGAGATCGCATCACTGCACTCCAGCCTGGGTGACAGAGCAAGACTCTGTCTCAAAAACAAAAAAAAAAAAGGAACTCCGTCTGGGTGTGGTGGTAATCCCAACACTCCAACACTTTGGGAGGCCAAGGAGGGAGGATCACCTGATGTCAGGTGTTCTAGACCAGCCTGGCCAACATGGAGAAACCCCATCTTTATTAAAGACACAAAAAAGTAACTGAGTGTGGTGGTGGGCACCTGTAATTCCAGCTACTCAGGAGGCTCAGGCAGGATAATCTCTTGAACCCAGGCGGCGGACGTTGCAGTGAGCTGAGATCACGCCACTGCACTCCAGCCTGGGTGACACAGCAATACTCCATCTCAAAAAAATAAATAAAAAATAAATAAATTTTTAAAAAATTAATTGGCTGGGTGCGGTGGCTCAAGCCCATAATCTCAGCACTTTGGGAGGCTGAGGCAGATGGACTGTCTGAGGTCAGAAATTCGAGATGGCCAACATGGTGAAATCCTGTCTCTACTAAAAAGACAAAAAAAGTTAGGCAGGCATGGTGGCCCAAGCCTGTAATCCCAGCTACTCTGGAGGCTGAGGCAGGAGAATCACTTGAACCCAGGAGGCGGGGGTTGCAGTGAGCCAAAAATCGCACCACTGCACTCCAGCCTGTGTGGCAGACCAAGACTCCGTCTAAAAAAAAAAAAAAAAAAAAAAAAATTAACATTTAAAAAATACATACAATTTTGTAAAACACATAGACTATGTAACATTTCATAAAATACACAGTATATTGATTGAAGTAACATTTGCAAATAAGACAGACAATTCTCAGGCTATATTTGGCTTCAAATATCTTTTGTTAATGTTTTCAGATTTTGAAAGTTGGCTTGTAACCTTTACAAAGCAGTAAGTATTATTTATAAATCCAGGCCAAGCGTGGTAGCTCACGCCTGTAATCTCAGCACTTCAGGAGGCTGAGGCAGGTGGATCACGAGGTCAGGAGTTTGAGACCAGCCTGGTCAATATGGTGAAACCTATTAAAATTACAGTGGCGAGCACCTGTAATCCTAGCTACTCGGGAGGCTGAGGGAGGAGAATTGCTTGGACCTGGGAGGCGGAGGTTACAATGAGCTGAGATTGCGCCACTGCACTCTAGCCTGGGCAACAGAGCAAGACTCTGTCTCAAAAAAAAAAAAAATCCAGCCAGGCGCGGTGGCTCACGCCTGTAATCCCAGCACTTTGGGAGGCCGAGGCGGGCGGATCACAAGGTCAGGAGATCGAGACCACAGTGAAACCCCATCTCTACTAAAAATACAAAAAATTAGCCGGGCGCGGTGGCGGGCGCCTGTAGTCTCAGCTACTCAGGAGGCTGAGGCAGGAGAATGGCGTGAACCCAGGAGGCGGAGCTTGCAGTGAGCCGAGATCGCGCCACTGCACTCCAACCTGGGCGACAGCGTGAGACTCCGTCTCAAAAAAAAAAGAAAAAAAAAAAAAAAAAAAATCCAGATTTCCAGCTTCAAGAGGGAGAGGAATTGTGGAAAGGATGGGAAATCATGCAATACGACAACACTAGAACCATATTTCCCCATGACAACAGTTGGCTGGAGCTCAGGAGCCAGGAAATACGGCTGTCACGTTCATCTACCAGTCTCCCTTTGGTTTATTTCATAAAATTATTCACTAGAATATAAAATCTGGGACTTCAACAGAAAGAGGTTTTGTCTGTTCTGTCAATCACTGTATTTCCAGGGCCTAGAAAAGTCCCTGGCACATAGTGGGCACTTAATCATTTGCTGAAATTAACTGCTGTCTGCCTGGTCCTAAAAGTATGAGTTTCTGACAAGTATTCACAATATGTTTCTGTCCTCCCCTCAAAGACAAAGACTAGTTAATTTAACTTTATATTTAATATAGGGCCTGGCTAGGTATGGTGGCTCATGCCTATAATTCCAGCACTTTGGGAGGCCGAGGCAGGCAGATAACCTGAGGTCAGGAGTTTGAGACCAGCCTGGTCATGGTGAAACCCCATCTCTACTAAAAATACAAAAACTAGCCAGGCATGGTGGTGGATGCCTGTAATCCCAGCTACTCAGTAGGCTGAGGCAGGAGAATAGCTTGAACCCAGAAGGTGGAGGTTGCAGTGAGCTGAGATAGGCCATTGCACTCCAGCTAGGGTGACAAAGTGAGACTGTCTTAAAAAAAAAAAAGAAAAAAAAAATATATATAGGCTTGACACTTAGGAAGTACTTTGTCTACTAAGTGACTAACAGCTATTAATTATCACTTATTGAGTACTTACTATGTGCTAAGCATCAAACTAAAATGCTTTACAGGCATTACCTCATTTAATTCCTGTAACAATCCTATTATCTCTATTTTATTTCATTTTTATTTTTTAAAGACAAGGTCTTGCTCTGTCACCTCGGCTATAGTACAATGGTGAGATCATATAGCTCACTGCAACCTCAAATTCCTAGGCTCAAACAATCCTTCTGCCTCAGCCTCCTATGTAGCTGGGACTACAGGCACATCCCACCACGCTCAACTATTTTTTTTGTAGAGATGGGTGTTTTACCATGTTGCCCAGACTAGTCTGGAACTCCCTGCCTCAACCGATCCTCCTTCCTGAGCCTCCCAAAGTGCTAGGAATACAAGTGTACGCTACTGCACCTAACCTATACCTACTTTAAAGATGAGAAAATGAGGCTATGTAGAGTAAGTAACTGGTTGAAAAACTAATAACATGGAATGAAATAACTGTAATAGAAAAAAAGGATGTGAAAAGGGCACATCACTGCACTCCAGCCTGGGAGAAAAAGCGAGACCATCTAAAAAAAAAAAAAAAAGAAAGAAAGAACAAAGTGCTGTAGAATTTAGGAGAGTTCATTTCCAAATTGGAAGGCATAAAGTATTTCAGAAAGGTTCATGAAGGAGGCAGCATTTAAATTAGATCTTGAAAAACAGGTGAGATGGCCAGGCACGGTGGCTCACGTTCATAATCCCAGCACTTTGGGAGGCCGAGGCGGGCGGATCACCTGAGGTTGGGAGTTCGAGACCAGCCTGACCAACATGGTGAAACCCCGTCTCTACTAAAAATACAAAAAATTAGCCAGGCGTGGTGGTGCATGCCTGTAATCCCAGTTACTCAGGAGGCTGAGGCAGGAGAATCATTTGAATCAGGAGGTGGAGATTGTGGTGAGCAGAGATCGCACCACTGCACTCCAGCATGGACAACAACAGTGAAACTACATCTCAAATTAAAAAAAAAAAAGAAAAAGAAAAAGAAAATAAAAACAGGTGAGATTTTCATAGGAAAGGATGGGTGGCATGGGGAAGAGATTGCTTTAGTTACTTCAGGAATGCTTATGTACAAACAGCCCGTATTTTGATTAGAATCATACTGCGTAAGTGTCTCTTCCATGTATTAGCTATGAATTTGCCCAAGTTACTGAAACCTCTCCATCCTTTGGTTCTCTCAACTAAAACACGAGAATCTGAGAATTAAATGAACATATAAAGTACAGGCATACCTCATTTTATTGTGATTCACAGTAAAATGGTGTGTAGTTTGTTTGTTTGCTTGTTAGTTTTTTGAGACAGGGTCTCACTATGTTGCCCAGGCTGGTCTCAAACTGCTGAGCTTAAGAGTTTCGCCTGCCTTAGCCTCCCAAAGTGTTGGGATTACAGGCGTGAGCCACCATACCCGGCCAATGTGTGTTTTTTTAAAAAAACAAATTGAAGGTTTGTGGCAATCCTATGTTAAGCAAGTCTATTGGTGCCATTTTTCCAGCAGCATGTGTTCACTTTGTGTCTGTGCCACATTTTGGTAATTCTTGTAATATTTCAAACTTTTGCTTATTGTTTTATCTGTTATGGTGATCTGTGATCAGTGATATTTGATGCTAGTATTGCAACCGTTTTGGGGTGCCATGAGCCATGGTCATATAAGATGGAGAACTTAATTGATAAATATTGTGTATGTTCTGACTGCTCCACCAACCAGCCATTCCAGTCTCTCTCTCTCCCTATTCCCTGAGATACAACAATATTGAAATGAGGCTAATTAATAACCCTACAATGGCCTCCATCTGTTCAAGTGAAAGGGGCAGTTGCATGTCTCCACATTAAGTCAAAAGCTAGAAATGATTAACCTGAGTGAGGAAGGGATGTCGAAAAGCCAAGATATGCTGAAAGCTACGCCTCTTGCACCAGTTAGCAAAGCTGTGAATGCAAAGGAAAAGTTCTTTTTTTTTTTGAGAAGGAGTTTCCAAGGCTGGAGTACAATGGTGTGATCTCAGCTCACTGCAACCTCCACCTCCTGGGTTCAAGATATTCTCCTGCCTCAGCCTCCCAAGTAGCTAGAATTACAGGCATGCACCACCACGTCCAGCTAATTTTGTATTTTTAGTAGAGACAGGATTTCTCCATGTTGGTCACGCTGGTCTTGAACTCCCGACCTCAGGTGATCTGCCTGCCTCAGCCTCCCAAAGTGTTGGGATTACAGGTGTGAGACACTGTACCCGACCAGGAAAAGATCTTGAAGGAAATGAAAAGTACTAGTCCAGTGAACACACAAATGTTTAAAAAAAAAAAAAAAGAAAAAAAACCGGCTGGGTGCTACTCAGGAGGCTGAGGGAGGAGAATGGCATGAACCCGGGAGGCAGAGCTTACAGTGAGCCAAGATAGGGCCACTGCATTCCAGCCTGGGCAATAGAGCGAAACTCCGTCTCAAAAACAGCCTTATTGCCAATATGGAGAAAGTTTTAGTGGTTTCGACAAAAGATCAAATCAGCCACAATATTCCCTTAAACCAAAGCCTAATCCAGAGCTAGGCTCTAACGATACTGGTTCATAAGGTTTAAGGAGCTGGGCGCCATGGCTTATGCCTATAATCCCAGCACTTTGGGAGGCTGAGGGGGGTGGATCACCTGAGGTCAAGAGTTTGAGACCAACCTGCCAACATGGTGAAACCCTCTCTCTACTAAAAATACAAAAATTAGCCAGATGTGGTGGCAGGCACCTGTAATTTTGTCTACTTGGGAGGCTAAGGCAGGAGAATCGCTTGAACCTGGGAGGCAGAAGTTGCAGTGAGCTGAGATTGTGGCACTGCACTCCAGCTTGGGCAACAGTGAGACTCCATCTCAAAAAAAAGGGTTTAAGGAAAGAAGCCATCAATGTGGAGGTCAAACTCAGTAACTCATGCTTATAATTCCAGTGGCTTCAGAGGCTGAGGAAGAAGGATCACTTAAGGATAGGACTTGCAGACCAGCCTGGGCAACATGGTGAGACACTGTCTCACAAAAATTAAAAATTGGCTGAGTGTGGTACACACCTGTAGTTCCCAGCTACTTAGAAGGCTGACCTGGGGGGAACCCTTGAACCCAGGAATTAGAGGTTACAGTGTGCTATTTTGCCACTGCACCCCAGCCTGGGTGACAGAGAAAAACCCTATCTTAAAAAAAAAAAAAAAAAAAAAAAGGCTGGGCGTGGTGGCTCACGCCTGTAATCCCAGCACTTTGCAAGGCCGAGATGGGTGGATCACAAGGTCAGGAGATTGAGACCATACTGGCTAACACGGTGAAACCCCATCTCTACTGAAAATGCCAAAAAAAAAAAAAAAAAATTAGATGGGCGTGGTGGCGGGCACCTGTGGTCCCAGTTACTCGGGAGGCTAAGGCAGGAGAATGGCGTGAACCCAGGCGGCGGAGTTTGTAGTGAGCCGAGGTTGCACCACTGCACTCCACCCTGGGCGACAGAGACAGACTCCGTCTCAAAAAAAAAAAAAAGTAAGGCCAGGCGCAGTGGCTCATGCCTATAATCCCAGCAGTTTGGGAGGCCAAGGTGGGCAGATCACTTGAGGTCAGGAGTTCAAGACCAGCCTGGCCAATCTAGTGAAACCCTGTCTCTACTAAAAATACAAAAATTTTCTGGGCATGGTAGTGCATGCCTATAATCCCAGCTACTCAGGAGACTGAGGCATGAGAATTGCTTCAACCCGGGAAACAGAGGTTTCAGTGAGGCGAGATGGTGCCACTGCACTCCAGTCTGGGTGACAGAGTGAGACACTGTCTCAAAAAAAGTGCAAGGTGAAGCAGCATGTGCTGACGTAGAAGCTACAGCAAGTTATCCAGAAGATCTAGCTAAGATCACTGATGAAGGTGGCTACACTAGCCAACAGGTTTTCAATGTAGAAGAAACTGCTTTCCACTGGAAGAAGACGTCATCTGGGACTTTCATAGCTAGAGAGAAGTCAATGCCTGGCTTCAAAGCTTCAAATGACAGGCTGACTCTCTTGTTATGGGCTAACGTAGCTGGGGCCTTTAAGTTGAAGCTAACGCTCAAT
Organism: Theropithecus gelada; assembly: GCF_003255815.1. Taxonomy (NCBI): domain Eukaryota; kingdom Metazoa; phylum Chordata; class Mammalia; order Primates; family Cercopithecidae; genus Theropithecus; species Theropithecus gelada. The sequence continues at coordinate 59,608,999 of NC_037668.1, read as the reverse complement.
TACCATTCTGAAAATCTCAGAAGCTTAAAATGTATGCTGAATTCACTGTGTTTATGCTTTATAAGTGGAACAATAAAGCCTGGATGACAGCACATCTGTTTACAGCTTGATTTACTGAATATATATATGAATATATAAATATATATATATATATATATATTTTTTTTTTTTTTTTGAGACAAGAGTTTTGCTCTTGTTGCCCAGGCTGGAGTGCAGCAGCACGATTTTAGCTCACTGCAACTTCCACCTCCCAGGTTCAAGTGATTCTCTTGCCTCAGCCTCCCGAGTAGCTGGGATTATAGGTGTCCGCCACCACACCAGGCTAATTTTTTGTATTTTTAGTAGAGACAGGGTTTCGCCATGTTTGGTGGGCTGGTCTTGAACTCCTGACCTCAGGTGATCTGCCCACCTTGGCCTCCCAAAGTGCTGGGATTACAGGCACAAGCCACCACGCCCAGCCGATTTACTGAATATTTTAAGCCCATAGTTGAACCCTATTACTCAGAAAAGGTTTCAAAATATTACTGTTCAATGACCATGCACCTGTTCATCCAAGAGCTCTGATGGAGATATACAATGGGATTAATGTTGTTTTCTTTTCTTTTTTTGAGACGAAGTCTCAGTTTGTGCCCAGGCTAAAGTACAGTGGCATGATCTCAGCTCACTGCAACCTCTGCCTCTCAAGTTTAGGTGATTCTCCTGCCTCAGCCTCCAGAGTTGCTGGGATTACAGACACACATCATCATGCCCAGCTAATTTTTTTATATTTTCACTAGAGACAAGGTTTCACCATGTTGGCCAAGCTGGTCTCGGATTCCTGACCTCAAGTGTTCTGCCCACCTTGGCCTCCCGAAGTGCTGAGATTATAGGTGTGAGCCATCGTGCCAGGCCTAATGTTGTTTTCCCACCTGTTAACACAACATCCATTCTGTAGCCATACAGAATCCATCCATTCTGTATGAATCAAGGAGTGATTTCCACTTTCAGGTCTTATAAAAACATTTACGATCCATGAGAGGTCAAAATATCATCATAAATAAGAGTTTGGAAGAAGTTGATACCAACTCTCATGGATGACTTTAAGAGGTTCAAGACTTCAATGGAGCAAGTCACTGCAGATGGGGTGGAAACAGCAAGATAACTAGAAGTGAAAATGTGATAATGAGATAACTGAAAATGTGACTGAATTGCTGCAATCTCACGATCAAACTTGAATGGATGAGCAGCTATTCTTAAAGGTGGGCAAACAAAAGTGGTTCCTTGAGATGGAATCTACTCCTTGTGAAAATGCCGTTAACCCTGTTGGGCAAGGCTAGGCAAGGTGGCTCACACCTGTAATCCCAACACTTTGGGAGGCCAAGGCGGGAAGATCACTTGAGCCCAGTTCAAGACCAGCCTAGGCAACACTCTTTAAAAACAATTTTAAAAATTAGCCGGGCATGGTGGTGCATGCCTATAGTCCCAACTACTCAGGAGGCTGAGGTAGGAGGATTGCTCGAGCCTGGGAATTCAAGGCTGTAGTGTGCTGTTGATTGCACCACTGCATTCCAGCCTGCGTGACAGAGTGAGACCCTGTCTTAATAAATAAAAAAATAAACATATATACATACATATATTCATACATGAAATGATGACAAAGGATTTTGGGGGTTTTCTTGAGACAAGGTCTTGCTCTGTCACCCAGGCTGGTGTGCAATGGCACAATCATGGCTCACTGAAACCTCAACCTCCCAGGTTCAAGTGATTCTCCCACTTCAGCTTCCTGAGTAGCTGGGACTACAGTCACGCACCACCACACCCAGCTAATTTTTTAAATGTTTTGTAGAGATGGGGTCTCACTATGTTGCCCAGGCTGGTCTGAAACTCTTGAGCTCAAGCAATCCTCCCACCTCATCCTCTCAAAGTGCTGGGATTATAGGCATGAGCCACCAAGACCAGAAGACTTAGAACATTACATAAACTTAGTTAATAAAGTAGTGGCAGGGTTTGAAATTTTGAAAGGTCTACTGTGGAGAAAAATGTTATTAAACAACATCACGTTACAGAGAAATCTGTCGTGAAAGGAAGAATCAATTGATGCAGCAAATTTCATAGGTTGTCTTATTTTAAGAAATTGCCACAGCCACCCCAGACAATTACCACCCTGATCAGTCAGCAGCCATCAATATCAGGACCCTCCACCAGCAAAGATTACAACTCACCGCATAGCAATTTTTCACAATAAGTATTTCTAAATTAAGATACGTACTTTTGGCCAGGCACTGTGGCTCATGCCTTTAATCCCAGCACTTTGGGAGGCTGAGGCAGGCAGATCACGAGGTCAGGAGTTTGAGACCAGCCTGGCCAACATGGTAAAACCCCATCTCTACTAAAAACACAAAAATTAGCTGGGTGTGGTGGTGGGCGCCTGTAATCCCAGCTACTCAGGAGGATGAGGCAGGAGAATCGTTTGAACCCAGGAATTGGAGGTTGCAGTAAGCTGAGGTCATGCCACTGCACTCTAGCCTGGGTGACAGGACGAGCCTCTGTCTCAAAAAAAAATAAAAATAAAAATAAATAAATAAATAAATAAAAGAGGTACTTTCACTATACATATTATTGTACACTTAAGAGACTACAGTATAGTATAAACATAACTTTTATATGCATTGGAAAATAGAAAAATTGGTGTGACTTGCTTTATTATATTTGCTTTATTGCAGGGGTCTGGAACCAAACTTGCCTTAGCTCTGAAGTATGCCTCTACTTAGAAGAGTACCTAGCACATAGCAAGTTCTATACAAGTGTTGGGTATTCTTATTACAGCTTTCCCATCTCTGTCTTTTAGGGAGTGCAGTGGCACCATCTCAGCTCACTGTAAGCTCCGCCTCCCAGGCTCACGCCATTCTCCTGCCTCAGCCTCCCGAGGAGCTGGGACTACAGGCACCCAACACCATGCCCGGGTAATTTTTTTGTATTTTTAGTAGAGACAGGGTTTCACCATGTTAGCCAGGATGGTCTTGATCTCCTGACCTTGTGATCCGCCCGCCTCGGCCTCCCAAAGTGCTGGGATTACCATCTGTCTTTTTTTGTGGCTCTCACATTTTGGTGCAACCTGGGTTAAAATACAAACTGTCAAAAAAAAATTAAATAAAAGCTGGCAAGTCTCTTTTAAATAAGGAAGGCTTCTCCAGAAGTTCCCCAGGCTTCCCTTTCCATCTAATTAGTGAGAACTGTATCATATGCCCATGCCTAAATCAATCACTGTCTAGGGAGCTAGAGTTACAATGATCGGTTTAGAGTTTATATCAATACCCACCCCCTGGGGTAAGGAAGGGTGGCCAAATTCCCAGTTAGCAAAGTAGTAGTAATGGTGATAAGACAAATAATGTCTGCAAGACTCATGAGGTTGTAGTCTCTGCTAGAGTCACAGTAAAGCCATCTCCAGAGCTACGAATATCACCCCTACAGGGCACCTAGTGGCAGGGAAATCACTACAAAAGTCTGTTAAGGGTAATGACGTTTGGCACAGCAGAAATAGTGTAGGATATACGGCTGAGCTAGTGGAGAGTACACGTAAGAGGCAGTGAAACACAGCAGGTTCCGTATTTGTGGGCATGTGAAGGCAGGCTGTTAAGAGTCTCCAGTGCCCAAAGGATCCAGATTACCAGCCTTGGACTAGTCACCTAATCTTCTCAAAGCCTCAGTTTATAATTGTAAATGGAGATAACCCAAGATACCTTAGATTAGATGTTAGGATTAAATGAATGCATTAGTTTGATCTACATGGGGTATAGATAAAACAAAAAGCTGACATTCATAAAGACAAACTACGATGAGGGACAGATACCTGAGATGGAGCTGGAAAGGGGAAGTTACCTGACTCTAGGCTAAAAATCCCCTTCAAGACCTTGGTCAGGTTTTGTTGCTTCACTGAAGACTTTCATGTTGAACTGTACCAGAATAGGACTAACTTTATTTCTTAACTCCTTAAGTCTTCTTATAGATTTATGTGCTGCAAAATGGGTAAGAATCTTACTTCTGGCTTTGTGGCTTATTGGCTGTGTTATCTTCTCTGAGGCAGCTTCCCAATCTATAAAACTGAGTAGGCCGGGCACGGTGGCTCAAGCCTGTAATCCCAGCACTTTGGGAGGCCGAGACGGGTGGATCACGAGGTCAGGAGATCGAGACCATCCTGGCTAACAGGGTGAAACCCCGTCTCTACTAAAAAATACAAAAAACTAGCCGGGCGAGGTGGCAGCGCCTGTAGTCCCAGCTACTCGAGAGGCTGAGGCAGGAGAATGGCGTAAACCCGGGAGGCGGAGCTTGCAGTGAGCTGAGATCCGGCCACTGCACTCCAGCCTGGGCGACAGAGCGAGACTCCGTCTCAAAAAAAAACAAACAAAAAAACCCCCAAAAAACTGAGTAAATCTCTACTTATTTCACTGAGCTTATTAAACAATAGTTCCTTCCCTTTGAGGCAATAGTGTTTCTGAAACTGAAGACCAATACAAAGTTTATAACATAAAGTTTATAACATAAAACCCCCTAAATTTTTTTCACTGACAAATGAAGATCCAGCTACTAAGAAAGGCCTATCAGTCTTATTACTCAATAGAGAAACCTGGAAACCAGAGTGCTTAAGGGAAAGGGACATTATTGAAAGTGGAAAACAATCTGTTCTCGGCCGGGTGCGGTGGCTCAAGCCTGTAATCCCAGCACTTTGGGAGGCCGAGACGGGCAGATCACAAGGTCAGGAGATCGAGACCATCCTGGCTAACACGGTGAAACCCCCGTCTCTACTAAAAAAAATACAAAAAAAAAAAAAAACTAGCTAGGCATGGTGGCGGGCGCCTGTAGTCCCAGCTACTCGGGAGGCTGAGGCAGGAGAATGGCGTAAACCTGGGAGGCGGAGCTTGCAGTGAGCTGAGGTCCGGCCACTGCACTCCAGCCTGGGCAATAGAGCGAGACTCCACCTCAAAAAAAAAAAGGAATCTGTTCTGATATTCATAGAGCCCTTACTAGGCTCCAAACACTGTTATCTGTTGTTTATTTGTTTTTGAGAGGGAGTCCAGCAACCTACACCGGACTCACTGCAACCTATGCCTCCCGGGTTCAAGGAATTCTCCCGTCTCAGCCTCCCAAGTAACTAGGACTATAGGAGCACGACACCATGCCTGGCTAATTTTAGTATTTTTAGTAGAGACAGGGTTTCACCATATTGGTCAGGTTAGTCTCCTACTCCTGACTTCAGGTGATCCACCCGCCTCGGCCTGTGGGATTATAGGCGTGAGCCACCTCGCCCAGCCCAAATGCTGTTATCTTATTTAGTCCCCAAATACGTTGATAACACAGCCCCACCCCTTCTTTCTAGAGGTGAGAAAAGGAAGGCTCACAAAAAGAAGAAAAACAACATTATTGTGGACTGTGCTAGATGCTTTCCATGTGTGTTGTTGTGTCTGACATTTAAGTGACTTCCAATACCAGATCTGATTCTAAAGTCATTGCCTTGAAGCTCAAGTGAATAATTTCCGCTTCCTTAGAATCACGGATCTTAAAAAATTCAATTCCAGGCCAGGCGCGGTAGTTCATGCCTGTAATCCCAGCATTTTGGGAGGCCGACACGGGCGGATCACCTGAGGTCAAGAGTTCGAGACCAGCTTGGCCAACATGGTGAAACCCTGTCTCTACTAAAAACACAAAAATTAACTGGGCGTGCTGGCGGGCACCTGTAATCTCAGCTACTCGGGAGGCAGAGGTTGCAGTGAGCCAAGATCGGGCCACTGCACTCCAGCATGGGAGACAAGAGTGAAATTCCTTCTCAGAAAAAAAAAAAAGATTTCAAAGTGGCCGGGCATGTGGCTCACGCTTGTAATCTCAGTGCTTTGGAAGGCCGAGGCGGGCGGATCACGAGGTCAGGAGATCAAGACCATCCTGGCTAACACGGTGAAACCCCGTCTCTACTAAAAATACAAAAAAATTAGCCAGGCGTGGTGGCAGGCACCTGTAGTCCTAGTTACTTGGGAGGCTGAGACGGGAGAATGGCATGAACCCGGGAAGGTGGAGGTTGCAGAGAGCCGAGATCAAGCCAATGCCTGGGTGACAGAGCGAGACTCCGTCTCAAAAAAAAACAATAAATAAATAAAAAGATTTCAAAGTGGGCCCACATGCAAAAACAAAAACAAAACAAAACAAAAACCCCAAAGACATTTACAACTTTGCCTAGGGTTAAAAGTTTTTTCCCCCTTTCTCCCAGTCCAACCACTAGAGGGCCAGGTCATTTAAAAAAAAAAAAAAAAAAAGGCCGGGCGCGGGCGCAGTGGCTCACACCTGTAATCCCAGCACTTTGGCAGGCCGAGGCGGACCGATCACTTGAGGTCAGGGGTTCGAGACCAGCCTGGCCAACACGGCGAAACTCTGTCTCTACCAAAAAAAACACAAAAATTAGCCGGGCGTGGTGGTGGGTGCCTGTAATCCCAGCTACTCAGGAGGTTGAGGCAGGAGAATCGCTTGAACCCGGGAGGCAGGAGGTTGCAGTGAGCCGAGATTGCGCCACTGCACTCCAGCCTGGGCGACAGAGCAAGACTCTATCAACAACAACAAACAGCAGTTACAAACTAGGTTTGGGAGTGTTCACCCTGGCTTAGCCACTGTATATGACCTTGGCTAAGTTACTTTACCTCTCTAAAGCTCAGCTTCCACATCTGTAAAATAGCAACAATGGTAGCATCTATTTCCTTAGGTTGTACAAATTAAGCAAAACAAGACATGTAAAGCAATCAGAACAATGCCCGCACGTAAAAAGAGCTTAGCAAATTTCAGTTTTTACTGCTGTAGAGGAATTACCACTGTTGGTTGTCTCTAAATCCAAAGACTTCGCCATGGTATTCTCTCTGAACAGAGGCCTTGCCAGCCGAAGTGCCCTCAGAAAGATCAACAGGTCGCTCCTTTTCTCCTTACCAGGGCCAGCCCAGAACCTAAAGTCCCCAACCTAAAGATGGCCAAGAGGACTTGGCCTTTGGTGTTCTACCATCACAAGGGATGCCACTATGAGCCCAACCGAACCACACTATTTCCGCCTTGATTCCGTTCTCCCGGCCTTCAGCGGTGCAAGCTGCCCTCGGCCTGGCTGCCCATGCTTACCGGCCTGGTGCTGGATCGCCTGGCGTCCCCTCACCAGAGGACACCACCCCGCTACGTAGGTAGGACTTCCCTGAGTTCAGGGGAGCCACTGAATCCAGTCAAGACGCGCGTCGGCCAAACACAAGCCAGGAGAAAGCTACCTTAGCGCCGCCCAGGCCTGCCGCCGGGAGCCCGTCCCCCAGCCCCAGTCTGGGCGCAGGGCAGAGAGTAGGCCCCTTTCTATCTCCCAGGAACACGTGGGCTCCTGTCCGAGGCCACCATGTGGGGGGCTCCAGGCGTGCCAAGGTGTCCCCGGAACCAGCATCAAAAGACTGCTCCTAGCGATGGCCCTAGCTCGGCCCAAAACTGGCAGGAGGAGCACTCCCGGCCTGACTTTTCCACTCAGACCTAGCTAGAGGGGATGCAGACATCTTCCGCAGACCGGAGACAGGCTCTCGCCAAATCCCAGGCCCCGACACTCCCTGAGCCCAAGAACCCTACTGCCTGGTTTCCTCACTCACCCATCGCGGCTCCGCTCGCTCACTTGGCGGCGGCGGCGGCAGCGACGGCAGCTTCAGCGGCAGCTTTCAGTAGACAATATGGCAGACCTGAAGGACGGCAGCTCGAAAGGGACAAACCACTTAACTCCAGGACGAAACGCGTTATTGGCCCAACCGCCTATCATTACACCGAAAGTGCGCACTTAAAGAGACCGCAGCCACTAAAGGTGGGGAGTGGAAATGAAATACGAAAGGAGTGGCTGGGAGGAGACTGGGAGGGATACCTACGAAAGTTAAGTGTGTCTAGGAGTTCCCAGTTGTTTCTGCTACTATTTCTTTTTTTTTTAATCGTGAAATTTCTTTCCCCTGAACTTTTTCCTCCCGGAAGCTTATCCCCCCACCCTTTTTTTTTGACACGAAGTCTCGCTCTTGTCCCCCAGGCTGGAGTGCGATGGCGCGATCTCGGCTCACTGCAAACTCTGCCTCCCGGGTTCAAGCGATTCTCCTGCCTCGGCCCCTGAGTAGCTGGGATTACAGGTGCCTGCCACCACGCCTGGCTAATTTTTGTATTTTTACTAGAGATGGGGGTTTCACCATGTTGGCCAGGCTGGTCTCGAACTCCCGACCTCAGGTGATCCCGCCCCCCCCCCACCCCACCCCACCCCACCCCACCCCACCCCACCCCACCCCACCAAGTGCTGGGATTACAGGCTTGAGCCACCGCGCCCGGCCAGTTTATCCCTTCATTTCATAGTTAAAACCAAACGGCTGGGCGCTGTGGCTCACACCTGTAATCCCAGCATTTTGGGAGGCTGAAGCGGGCGGATCACCTGAGGTCAGGAGTTCGAGACCAGCCTGCCCAACATGGTCTCTATTAAAAATACAAAACTTAGCCGGGCATGGTGGTGCGTGCCTGTAATCCCAGCTACTCGGGAGGCTGAGGCAGGAGAATTGCTTTAACCCGGGAGGCAGAGGTTGCAGTGAACCGAGATTGCGCCACTGCATTACAGCCTGGGCAACAAGAGCAAAACTCCGTCTCTAAAAACAAAAACAACAGTCATAGACCCTGGGCTGAATATGAATAACGAATCATCTAGAGAGGGGAAGTGCCTTGCTCAATGAGGCTATGGAGAAAAGGAAATGAAGAGGTAAGACTAAACTCAGGTTTTCTGATTAGGCCTACACAGGTAGCCCTAGTTGAGGTTGCAATCTTATTGGGAGATGAGAAATAGAAAAATAGGGCTAGGTGTGGCGGTTCATGCTTGTCTGTAATCCTAACATTTTGGGAGGCTGAGGTCAAAGGATCACTTGAGGCTAGGAGCTCAAGACCAGACTGGGCAACACAGTGAGACCCCATCTCCACAAAAAATAAATTAAAAGAAAAAAATTAGAGGGGGATGGTAATGCGCACTTGTACTCGGAAGACTGAGGCGAGAGGATCACTTGAGCCCAGGAGGTCAAGGCTGCACTGCCATGACTGTGCCACTATACTCCAGGTTGGGTGATAGAGTGAGACTCTGTCTCTGAAAAAACAAAACAAAACAAAAACAAAAACAAAGAGAGAGAGAGAGAAAGAAAGAAAGAAATAGGCTGGACGTGGTGGCTCATTCCTGCAATCCCAGCATTTTAGGAGGCTGAGGCGGGCAGATTGCTTCAGCCCAGGAGTTCGAGACCAGCCTGGGCAACATAGCAAGACCCCTGTCTCTTAAAAAAAAAAAAAAGAAGAAAAGAAAACAAAAACAATGAGACTTATGCAGTATAGTTGACAGAGTGATTTCATAATCATTATTTTATTTATCCTCACAGCAAGCTCCTTGAGGGCAGGGGTGGGTTCTGTATTGTTTACCACCGTATCTCCAGCACCTAGCACAGAATCTGGCACATTGTGTGTGCTCCATAAATAACTGTTGAATGAATAAACAAAGGAATGAACAGAAAATTGAGTTACACAGAGCAAGGGATATGATCTCCCCTTTTAGAGATGAGGAAATTGAGGCTCTTATTGTTCATATGCCTTTTGAATCACGGGACATATGGCTAGTACATATCAGGCCTTTCTTTTTCTATGACATGCCAGCCCTCCTGTCCCCCACCTCGACACACAGAGCCAGGCTGTATCTTCAAGACATAGAGGGATCTATCTTCTGGACGCAGAATGAGGGCCTGTCACAACAAATTGCCAACTTTAGTTGTGTGCCTGGCCCATTTTCTTGCGGGAAAGAAATCAAAAGGAAAACTCTAGGATGAAGTTCAGGAAGGGGCACACTGTATTTCCCTTCCTACTGCCCCTGCTTACAGTGAGACCTCATCACTTTGCCCTGTTCTATATTGCCTGCCTCCTCTCTGGCCTCCTGCCTCCAGACTCTCCGGCTCCCACCCACTATCTCCTGAAAAGCAGAGACCTGTAATCTCAGCTACTGGGAAGGCTGAGGTGGGAGAATTGCTTGAGCCCAGGAGTTGAAGACCAGCCTGGGCAACATGGAGAAATGCTGTCTCATTAAAAAAAAAAAAAAAAAAAGGCCGGGCGCGGTGGCTCAAGCCTGTAATCCCAGCACTTTGGGAGGCTGAGACGGGCGGATCACGAGGTCAGGAGACCGAGACCAGCCTGGCTAACATGGTGAAACCCCGTCTCTACTAAAAAAATACAAAAAACTAGCCGGGTGAGGTGGCGGGTGCCTGTAGTCCCAGCTACTCAGGAGGCTGAGGCGGGAGAATGTTGTAAACCTGGGAGGTGGAGCTTGCAGTGAGCTGAGATCCGGCCACTGCACTCCAGCCTGGGCGACAGAGCGAGACTCCGTCTCAAAAAAAAAAAAAAAAAGAAAAAAAAGCAGAAACCTTACAGTGTAACTCTTCTGCTTAGCAACTTCCTACTGCCTGCCCTTAGGTAATGCCCATTTTAATCTGGCACACAGACTGGTCCTTACCTGCTACTTGGGCTACTCCCCACCATGCAACGCAGGCTCCAACCATATTTGGAGAACCACTTTTCTTCAAATACGCTCCTATCTTCTGATGTGCCTTTGCATATGCTGTTCCCTCTGCTTAGAATGCAGTGCCCTCCCTTCCCCACTTAGCCGTGAGAACTACTCACTTTTTTTTTTTTTTTTTTTTTTTTTGAGACAAGAGTTTTGCTCTTGTTGTCCAGGCTGGAGTACAATGGCATGATCTTGGCTCACTGCAACCTTCGCCTCCTGGGTTCAAGCGACTCTCCTGCCTTAACCTCCTGACTAGCTGGAATTACAGGCATGCACCACCACACCCGGCTAATTTTTTGTTGTTGTTGTTGTTTCTTTTTGAGACAGAGTCTAGCTCTGTCGCCCAGGCTGGAGTAAAGTGGCACAATCTCGGCTCACTACAACCTCTGCCTCCTGGGTTCAAGCGATTCTCCTGCCTCAGTCTCCCGAGTAGCTGGGATTACAGGTGCCTGCCACCATACCCAGCTGATTTTTGTATTTTTAGTAGAGACGGGGTTTCACTGTGTTGGCCAAGCTGGTCTCGAACTCCTGACCTCGTGATCCACCCGCCTCAGCCTCCCAAAGTGCTGGGATTACAAGCGTGAGCCACTACGCCCAGCCTAATTTTTGTGTTTTTAGTAGAGACGGGGTTTTGCCATGTTGACCAGACTGGTGTTGAACTCCTGACCTCAGGTGATCCACCCACCTCAGCCTCCCAAAGTGCTGGGATTACAGGTGTGAGCCACCGCGCCCGACTCTGAGAACTACTCACTTTCAATACCCAACTCAGCTATCAGCTCTTTGGGGAAGCCTGTCTTTCCAGATAGGGTACCTGTCCTCTCTGCTACTACAGGAAGAAATGGACACTAGTTTTCCTTAGCATTTTTTTTTTTTTTTTTTTTTTTTGAGACGGAGTCTCGCTCTGTCGCCCAAGCTGGAGTGCAGTGGCCAGATCTCAGCTCACTGCAAGCTCCGCCGCCCGAGTTTACGCCATTCTCCTGCCTCAGCCTCCCGAGTAGCTGGGACTACAGGCGCCTGCCACCTCGCCCGGCTAGTTTTTTGTATTTTTTAGTAGAGACGGGGTTTCACCGTGTTAGCCAGGATGGTCTTGATCTCCTGACCTCGTGATCCGCCCGTCTCGGCCTCCCAAAGTGCTGGGATTACAGGCTTGAGCCACCGCGCCCGGCCTTCCTTAGCATTTCACACCCAAATTGGCTCATAATGTGTGTCCATTTCTCCTTGTTGTCTTTGGAAGGGACAGTATCTTCCTTATCTTTGTAACCATTCCAGTGTTCAGCACAGTGTCCACCTCAATAGAGGCACCAAAAATATTTGTTGAGGTGTGTGTCTCTCATATACCACTGTGAGCTTGTCTGCATACCTTATGGCCAAGAAGGGCTCAGGGAACATGGGCTGAATAGATGAGAATGGCTGAGTGTCCATGTGTCCTCTCCTTTCAGCCTAAACCCTTTATCCTATGCCCATAGGAGGCAGTGATCTTACAAGCAGCTGTTTCTACTCTAGCATGTGACCCCGCTCATACACCTTTGCTAGCCTAGGACTACTGGTCCTCCCTGATCCAGCCTCTGTTGACCTTTGCCACTCCACTTTTTTTTTTTTTTTTTTTTTTTTAACTCTTCCTGCTCTAAGATCTGCATTTTGTTTACCTTCCCCGAAACACACCAGGATGCTCCAATATGTGTGCTACTGCATGTGCACTATTACATTTGCCTGCTTCTCTAACTGAAACACCCTTTTCCTCTCTTGTCCACCTAGGAAGTGGCTAATACAATTCAGACTATCCCCTCCTCCAAGAAGCCCAGAGAAAATTAAACATTCTCTCCCCTCTGCTCTGCTGTACCTTGTAACTGTTGGGCTCATCCCAGTGTAGTATTACTTGCTTGTTCGTGTCTTGGCATCCTCACCATCTAGCATAATACCCAGTAAGGAGGGTCTCAGTGACTACACGCTGAGAGAATCAAGACATCACCTTCTGCCAGGATAGTAGTGTCATCTTTCAGAGGTTTTTTATTTTTGAGATGGAGTTTCGCTCTTGTTGCCCAGGCTGGATCTTGGCTCTATCTTGGCACTGCATGATTGCAGTGGCACGATCTTGGCTCACTGCAACCTCTGCCTCCAGAGTTTAAGCAATTCTTCTGCCTCAGCCTCCTGAGTAGCTGGGATTATAGGCATGCACCACCCACTATGCCCGGCTAATTTTGTATTTTTAGTAGAGACAGGGTTTCTCCATGTTGGTCAGGCTGGTCTCAAACTGCTGACCTCAGGTGATCCACCTGCCTCGGCCTCCCAAAGTGCTCGGATTACAGGTGTGAGCCATGGTGGCCGGCCTTATTTTTATTCTTTTTTAAGACGGAGTCTTGCTCTGTCACCCAGGCTGGAGTGCAATGGTGCGATCTCAGTTCACTGCAACCTCTTGCCTCCAGGTTCCAGCGATTCTCGTGCCTCAGCCTTCCAAGTAGCTGGGACTACAGACATGCGCCACTACGCCTGGCTTTTTTTTTTTTTTTTTTTTGAGACTGAGTCTCACTCTGTCGCCCAGGCTGGAGTGCAGTGGCATGATCTTGACTCACTGCAAGCTCTGCCTCCCGGGTTCACACCATTCTCCTGCCTCAGCCTCCTGAGTAGCTGGGACTATAGGCGCCCGCCACCGCGACCGGCTAATCTTTTTGTATTTTTTAGTAGAGATGGGGTTTCACCGTGGTCTTGATCTCCTGATCTCATGATCCGCCTGCCTTGGCCTCCCAAAGTGCTAGGATTACAGGCGTGAGCCACTGCGCCCGGCTGCGCCTGGCTAATTTTTGTATTTTTAGTAGAGACGTGGTTTTACCGTCTTGGCCAGGCTGGTCTCAGACTCCTGATTTCCAGTGATCCACCCACCTCAGCCTCCCGAAGTGCTGGGATTACAGGCTTGAGCCACTGTGCCAGGCCTTTCAGAGGTTTTATGTCCAGCTTTACCACTTCCTAGCTGTGTGACTATGGGCAAGTCACTATAACTCCCTGAGCTCCAGTTCTTCATCCACTGGAGTGACAGTACTTTATTCCCAGGGTTGTCATAAAAGTTAAATTAAGGCAAGGCCTGAAATACACACAGAGCAGCATCTGGTACACAGTGAGCATTCAGTTCGCAGTAGCTATCACTGCTACCATGGCCTCCAGTGCCTCCTCATCTCCTCTCTCCTGAAGAAGGCAGTACCCACAGAGGCTTCAGAAGCCACATGTGGGGACTTTCTAAACCAGAATCTAACACCTCTGCAATACGTCTCACACACCCGAAGGGAAAGAACCACAGGACACAGGCTTGTTGGGAGTATAAAAATAGGACTTTTTTCCTTATCACATCAATTATCAAAGAAACAGTACGTAACAAAAATACAAAGCTCTGGTGGATTTTTTTGTCTTTTTTTTTCCCCCCTCCCGCTCCTACCCAACAGCCCCTTGCCAGGGAGCCCCTGGCTGAAGCCTGGACGCTGTCCCTGAGGTCACCCCAGAGCTCAGGAGAAACGGTGGTCCAGGTCTCTCTGGGGGCTAGCAGAGTATGAGTAGGCCTTGCCCAATACCAAGCGGTCCCGGAGCAGCTTGAAGAAGGCATAGTAGTTGCTGAAGAGGATGAGGGCCAGCGAGATGGTCTGGTGCCACTTTTCAGAGGACATTAGGGAGTACAGCTGGTAGACAATGACAGCGCCCTCCAGCAGCAGGAGGATGTTAAGGATCCGCAGGGGTTTGCTGAAAAAGAACTGCAACCGGAAGGGGGTGGGCATGGCTAAAAGGTGTGCTCCAGAAACCTTCCTCCTGGATAGGGGTTCTGGGTGGGCCAGTGAAGGGGACAGGCTCTTGGGGCCCCATGCAGACATGGGTGGGGTGGAAGACTTTCTGGGGTTGGATGTGGACTTTGCCACCTCATCTGCCTCTGCTTGTGGTATTCCTCCTGATAGGACTGCTGCTTCCCACGTAAGTCATCTAAGATCCTGTTCAACTTCTACCTCCCCTAGGAAGTCTTTCTTGACAGGTTCTGCTTGCTCTCTCAAACTCTTTTTGTGGTCTAAAGTCAACACCTTTAAAAAAAATTTTTTTTTGACCAGGCGCAGTGGCTCACAGCACTTTGGGAGGCCGAGGCAGGTGGATCACGAGGTCAGGAGATCAAGATCATCCTAACACGGTGAAACCCCGTCTCTATTAAAAATACAAAAAATTAGCCAGGCGTGGTGGTGGGTGCCTGTAGTACCAGCTACTCGGGAGGCTGAGGCAGGAGAATGGCGTAAACCCAGGAGGCGGAGCTTGCAGTGAGCTGAGATAGAGCTGCCGCACTCCAGCCTGGGCGACAGAGCAAGACTCCGTCTCAAAAAATAAAAAATAAAATCAATCAATTTATCTATCTATCTATCTATCTATCTATCTATCTATCTATCTATCTATCGATAGATTTTTAAATTTTTTAAATTTTTTTTAAATTTTAATTTTTGAAAATTTTTTCTCCCTCATCCACTGACCCTCAATAACATCAACACCTTTTAATGTCATCTCCTGGCTATTGTTGGGCCTGAACAAATTAGAATCCTATGACACAGGCATGGAAAGTTATTACAGACTCTACAGCCTGAATTACCTACTACTTCATAGGTAGCATCCCTAGCTAGGCTGGAAGCTGCCAAGGGACATGGCAACAGCTCACTCTCAACAGCAAGGTAGAACGCAGGGACTAAAAAAAAATTTCTTATCAGTTCAAAAAAGTGCACAGTGTCTAGGGATTTTGATTCCACAGGGGCCAAGGTACCTAAATCTCAAGAGCTGCTTACAGGACAGGAGAAGTGGCAGGAAATGGGAGGCCAAGAGACCAGGATGTCAGGCTCAGCTCTGCACTTAACAGGCTGCAATACTTTGGGCAAGTCCTTTTCCTCTCTGGGGCTTGGATTTCTCAACTGTGAAATGAACACATCAGCCTAGGTCAGTGATTTCTCACGCTGTGTCCTTTGAGCCCCAGGTTTCAAGGGGATCCTTTAGGAGTTACAGGAGGGGTGAGCAGGAAGTGAAGGGGGTTCTAACTCCTCCAAACACAGCAGCGCCAGGAGGTCCCATATATTGGATTTTGGCCTCTGACTGTGTTTAAGAAAAAGGGGGGGGGCGGATTTCATAGTGAAATTTAAAAAAAAAAGAGATCACTATTTTAGATAATTTTGGGCAGCCCTTTCCATAGCTAAGTCATGAGTCATTACCATTACATCTCAAGTTTTGCAACAAGGCAGCCTTTAACAAGTTAAACTCTCTAAGCTGATTTCAGTATCTAAAAACAGAGATAACCCTAGCATATCTTTCACATACAAGGTTCAGGGGAAGGCTGACTAGGAAGGTGCATGGAGAGTGCTTAAGGACATGCCTGGCACACAGTAACAAATAAAGACAGTATTGTCTTTCACTGCCAAGAGCCCCTTCTTTTACTATCATCTTCTCTCCCTCTGTCCAATGTCCTGAAAGATCTACAACCAAATGAGCTGCAGTTACTTACTTATTTTATTTTATTTTTCTGAGAATGAGTCTTGCTCTGTTGCCTGGGCTGGAGTGCAGTGGCGTGATCTCGGCTCACTGCAACCTCCGTCTCCCGAGTTCAAGTGATTCTCCCTCCTTAGCCTCCTGAGTAGCTGGGATTATGGGCGCCCGCCACCATGCCTGGCTAATTTTTGTATTTTTAGTGGAGACGAGGTTTCATCATGTTGACCAGGCTGGTCTGGTCTTGAACTCCTGACCTCAGGTGATCCATCCACTTTGGTCTCCTGAAGTGCTGGGATTACAGGCGTAAGTCACCATGCCCAGCCGAGCTGCAGTTATTAAGTGACAATTTGTACGGCTATCCTTGTGCTACATGTGTGCACTGTCTTCCTTTGGATTGGGGAAATACTGAAAATAGCTTTCTCTTGCAATGACATCACATTCCTGCCCTGCAGGTCCTCCCACCCTCTCCCTCAGGCCCCAACCCTCCTTCCCCGGGGAGGAGACTCACGTGGAAGCGGAAGTGGGAGACATCAGAGGGGATAGCCACGTTGTAGTGGCCTACGGCTTTGTAGACGTTCTTGCTGTGCTTCACCAGCACGCCCTGCGGCCACATGCATTCTTCAGTCCACCTGGAGGCACAGCCCAACAGTGCCCCTTATCCCCAGCTCACCCACAAAAGGGGTACGAGAAGAATGGGCAGGAGGGAATCACCAGGCTCTACTCCCATTTCTATCACTTAGACACACTGACTTTCCTTTTCTGGGTTTCAGTTGCCTCCCCTGTAAAATGGGGTAAGAACCATGCGGAATTCACTGTACTGTGAGTTAGAAGGTCTAGGGCTGACACTAATTACTCAGAGATTGTTGAGAAAATCCTTTTTCCTCTCTTGGTTCCTTTGCTTCATCTGGTCTCACCTCTTGCCTCCAAATGGTCCACCACACAGTTGTCTGAGTGGTCTTTGTAAAATACTAAGCTGAGGCCGGGCGTGGTGGCTCAAGCCTGTAATCCCAGCACTTTGGGAGGCCGAGACGGGCGAATCATGAGGTCAGGAGATCGAGCCTATCCTGGCTAACACGGTGAAACCCCATCTCTATTAAAAAAAAAAATACAAAAAACTAGCCGGGCAAGGTGGTGGGCGCCTGTAATCCCAGCTACTCGGGAGGCTGAGGCAGGAGAAGGGCGTGAACCCAGGAGGCGGAGCTTGCAGTGAGCTGAGATCCGGCCACTGCACTCCAGCCTGGGCGACAGCGTGAGACTCCGTCTCAAAAAAAAAAAAAAAAAATACTAAGCTGATTAGTCACCCTCTGCTTAAAACCCTTTGTGGGCTTTTTTTTAAATTTTTTTATTTTTGAGAAGGAGTTTCGATCTCGTCATCCAGGCTGGAGTGCAGTGGCACAATCTTGGCTTACTGCAACCTCCGCCTCCCAGGTTCAAGCAATTCTCCTGCCTCAGCCTCAAGAGTGGCTGGGATTACAGGCACCTGCCACCACGCCTGGCTAATTTTTGTATTTTTAGTAGAGACGAGGTTTCGCCACATTGGCCAGGCTGGTCTCGAACTCCTGACCTCAGGTGATCTGTCTGCCTCTGTCTCTCAAAGTGCTGGGATTGCAGGCACCAGCCGCAGCTCCTGGCCCTGCTTAAAACCTTTTGAAGGCTTCCTAGTGCCCGTGGAGTCAAGGCCCCAAGGATTTGGCATGGCCTCTGAGGTCTTGTGTGGCTTCCCACAACCCTCACCACACAGCTCATGCTGTTTCTCGTTCCTCCAGCACTCTGTACTGCTTCATGTCTCTCCCTAAGTTGCTCCCTCCAATTGGACTGCCCTTCCCAAAGCCTAATCCTTCTGGTAAGCTCTTCATCATCTTTCAAAACCCAGGTTCCTCCACAAAGCCTTTCTCAAACTCCCCAGAGTTTGGCATCCTTTTTTTTTTTTTTTAATTATACTTTAAGTTCTAGGGTACATGTGCACAACATGCAGGTTTGTTACATATGTATACATGTGCCGTGTTGGTGTGCTGCACCCATTAACTCGTCATTTACATTAGGTATTTCTCTTAATGTTATCCCTCCGCCTTCCCCCGACCCCACGACAGGTCCTGGTGTGTGACGTTCCCCATCCTGTGTCCAAGTGTTCTCACTGTTCAATTCCCACCTATGAGTTTTTTTTTTTTTTTTTTGAGACGGAGTCTCGCGCTGTCGCCCAGGCTGGAGTGCAGTGGCCGGATCTCTGCTCACTGCAAGCTCCGCCTCCCAGGTTTGCGCCATTCTCCTGCCTCAGCCTCCCGAGTAGCTGGGACTACAGGCGCCTGCCACCTCGCCCGGCTAGTTTTTTGTATTTTTTAGTAGAGATGGGGTTTCACTGTGTTAGCCAAGATGGTCTCGATCTCCTGACCTCATGATCCACCCGTCTCGGCCTCCCAAAGTGCTGGGATTACAGGCTTGAGCCACCACGCCCGGTCCACCTATGAGTTTTTTTTAAGACAGAGTCTCACTCTGCCGCCCAGGCTGGAGTGCAGTGGCGCTCAGCTCACTGCAACCTCCACGTCCCGGGTTCAAGCGATTCTCCTGCCTTAGAACTATAGGCACCTGCCACCACACCTGGCTAATTTTTCTGTATTTTTTGTAGAGACGGGGTTTCGTCATGTTGCCCAGGCTGGTCTCAAACCGCTGACCTCAGGTGATCCGCCCGCCTCAGCCTCCCAAAGTGCTAGGATTACAGGCATAAGCCACCGTGCCTGGCCCATCTGGCATCCTTTAACTGTTCCAGCATCTCCTGCTACTAGTCCACATTTCCCAATGCTGGTCATTTATTTCCCTATCTGTATACCTCACTAGGCTGAGAGCCCTTGAGCAGGACGATCTAATCCACCCCTGTGTCCTCAGAGCATGCCGTAAGGCCTGGCACAGAGAGGCCCTAGTGAGCATATGAATGAGATGGTGGGACCAGTGAGCTTTCTTATAATGTCCTGTGAGAGCTCCCAGGAATCCCAAGGGCCTGGACCAGAGGACTGAAGTCATAGCCTGTAAGCAGCCCCCTTCTCAACCCAATGCTCTTGCCTTGTTGATTCACTCATTTAAAAAAAATAGTTGGCCAGGCACAGTGAGATTATGCCTGTAATCCCAGCACTTTGGGAGGCCAAGAGTGGGCAGATCACCTGAGGGCAGGAGTTCGAGACCAGCCTGGCCAACATGGTGAAACCCCATCTCTACCAAAAATACAAAAAAAATTAGCGGGGCATGGTGACACAGAACTCTAATCCCAGCTATTTGGGAAGCTGAGGCAGGAGACTCGCTTGAACCCAGAAGGTGAAGGCTGCAGTGAGCCAAGATCGTGCCACTGCACTCCAGCCTGGGCAACAAGAGCGAAACTGTCTCAAAAAACAAAAAAGAAAAGTTATTGTGTGACTCACAACATGAATGAACCTCACAGACAATATGCTGAATAAAAGAAGTTGGGGCCGGGTGCAGTGGCTCACGCCTATAATCCCAGCTTCACTTTGGGAGGCCAAGGCAGGCGGATCACAAGGTCAGGAGTTTGTGACCAACCTGGCCAGCATGGTGAAACACCGTCTCTACTTAAAACACAAAAAAATCGGGCCGGGCGTGGTGGCTCAGGCAGGTTATCCCAGCACTTCGGGAGGCCAAGACGGGCGGATCACGAGGTCAGGAGACCGAGACCATCCTGGCTAACACAGTGAAGCCCCGTCTCTACTAAAAAATACAAAAACCTAGCTGGGCGAGGTGGCGGGCGCCTGTAGTCCCAGCTACTCAGGAGGCTGAGGCAGGAGAATGGTGTGAACCTGGGAGGCGGAGCTTGCAGTGAGCTGAGATCCGGCCACTGCACTCCAACCTGGGCGACAGAGTGAGACTCCATCTCAAAAAAAAAAAAAAAAAAAAAAAACACAAAAAATCAGTTGGGCATGGTGGCACATGCCTGTAATCCCAGCTACTTGGGAGGCTAAGGCAGGAGAATTGCTTGAACCCGGGAGGTGGAAATTGCAGTGAGCCAAGATCGTGTCACTGTACTCCAGCCTGGGCGACAGAGTGACACTCCGTCGCCAAAAAAAAAAAAAAGAAGTTGGACACAATGATTTCATTTATATTAAGTTCTACGATAGGCAAAACTAACCTCTGGTGAAAGAAAATAGAAAGGTAGTTGTCTTGGGGGAAAGATCACTAGGAAGGGCCATGAGGACATTTTCTGAAGGGCTGGAAATGTTCTGTATCTTGATGAGGGGTGGGTTACATAAACGTATATACCTTTATCAAAACTCAAAGAATTGCACACTTTTTAAGATTTGTAGGCCATGTGCAGTGGCTCATGCATGTGATCCCAGCACTCTGGGAAGTCGAGGTGGGTGGATGGCTCGAGCCCAGGAGCTTTAGACCAGCCTGGGCAACATGGCAAAACATCAAACAAAAAAATACAAAAATTAGCTGGACGTGGTGGCATGTGCCTGTAATCCCAGCAACTTGGGAGCTTAAGTGGGAGGATCACCTGAGCCCAGGAGGTTGTGGCTGCAATGAGCTGTGACTGCACCACTGCACTCCAGCTTGGGAGACAGAGTAAGACCTTGTCTCAAAAAAAAGGATTGCACATTTCACTGTATGGAAATTTTACCTTAAAAAGAAAGGCCTAGGCCAAACGTAGTGGCTCATGCCTGTAACCCCAGCACTTTGGGAACTCTGGGAGGCCAGGATGAGTGGATCACCTGAGGTCAGGAGTTTGAGACCAGCTTGGCTAACATGGCGAAACCCCGTCTCTACTAAAAATGTAAAAATTAGCCAGGTGTGGAGGTGCATACCTGTAGTCCCAGCTACTCGGGAGGCCGAGGCAGGAGAATCGCTTGAATCCAGAAGGTGGAGATTGCAATGAGCCAAGATTGTGCCACTGCACTCCAGCCTGGGCAACAAAGCATGACTCCATCTCAAAAAAAAAAAGGCCTGAGGAGGCAACTGAGTGCTAGACAGGCAAGGGCCCTGAGCTTCATGAACTTTCAGTCCTGGAATGACAGGCAAGTAACCAAGCAAACACAGTAGAAAACATTAAATGCAATGATCATGGTATTATGGGCCACTGAAAGGAGGGGCCCCTTATAGGAGAGGGGCACTGAACCCATCTGGATGGTCAGGAAAGTGTTCCTGGAGAAAGCAAGTGCTAAAAGATGAATAGGAGTTAACGAGGATAGAAAGAATGGAAAGACCATCCCAAGCAAAAGACACATCACTTGCAAAAGCCTGGATGCACATAAAGCATATCAGGACCTGAGGAGATTTGCTTTGCTTTACTGAAGAGCAGAGGATGGGTTGGGGCATGGTAAAAGATGGGGCAGAAATGTTTGGCAGTACCCAGCTGGGAAGCCATGCGAAGGACCATGGTGAGCCACGGACAGGTATATCCTCATGTTCAGCTATGTTCTATCTTCCTATTCCTCCCGCCCCTCAGAGCCCAAGGCTGAGCCAAGCCTCCTTTTGGCCCAATCAGCAATGCCCAGTCACTTTTCTGGACCTCCAGGACAGAGCCTGAAAGGGACCCTGACTGACATGCATGGCCAACACCAGGAGGCTTAGCTTCTGTGGCCTTGCTTCCATCTCTGCTCCTTGGTGGGCCTACCTCTGCAAACCTGTCCTAGGGGCCTCCTCTCTGCCAAGCCTTGTCCTGGGCCCAAGACTCAGATGTGCTTCAGAGGTGATCCTGGCCTTGAGGAGCTTCCAGTCTAATGGGGGAATACAGGCAGGAAAATTAGTATGACCTGGGGTGAAAAGTACTTTGAAAAAGGGTCCCTGAGCAGTGTGATTTCTGCCTCTGCTCTGGGTGCAGTGCCTTCTTGCAGCTAGGTCTCTTTTGCCTACCTCATCCTTCCCTGGCCAGGGTTCAGCATCAACTAGCACAGCACCACATCCTGGCACCAGGCTGATGATTCTAAAGCACATCTTGGGATGGGTCCCTCCACTGCTAAAAATCCTCTATCCCCTGCTAGGCCTAAGTCAAAGTCCAAGCTCTTTTGCCTGGCCATCCACAGGCCTGGTATGGATTGGGTGGAAGTAAACGTCTGCTGAAAGAGTAGGTGACAAAATGACCCCGTGGATGAGTGAGCAGGTAAGAGAAGAGTGAAGCAAGAGCAAGTAAGGCAATGAGTGAATAAACAGTCAGCAAAGAGAAAGTCAACAAGTCCAAGAATTTCCATCGGTCCCCTCCCATCTTCAGTATACTGCAAGTTACCCAAGGACAGGGAACATGTGTGTCAGGCCCCACCATACCCCACCCTGGACGCTTGGCCTAATATACAAGATACGCTCAATAACTATTTGCTAACTGAATACGTTAATCAGCAGGTGGACAAGTGACTCCAGATGCTGACCAGAAGGGCTGGGATTGGGCCAAGCAGGGTAGGGTGACTCACGGGTGCTGCAGCACGTTGGAGCACAGTGCTGGGTCCACCTTCTGCCAACAGCCCAGATGGGCGGCAGCCTTGTGCAGCAGGTCACAGTAGCTGGCAGGCAGCAGGTGCTGCATGAGGATCACAGAGGTGCTGATGGACACCAGCAGGAAGAGTTCACAGGACCAGCGCTTGTCATAGTAATGTGTGTTCTGGGGGTAGCAGAAGGTGGGTGAGGCCTGGGATCCCCATAATGGCCTCATTCCCTTTCCCTCCCTGATTCTACCTGACTGAGAGGTTAGGACAGTCCTGGGGAGACCTCAGAATAGCCCGAAACCAAGAATCAAACACCCAACAAAGGCGGCTTAGGCCCTGTGCCCACTAGTTGGTTTTCTACAAGGAAATTTGCTCCTACTGCCCACCACTCTGAGCCAGAGAACAGGCTCTGGGGTCCAAGAGATCTGAATTCAAATCTTGGCTCTTTCGCTTATTTACTATGTGACATTGGGCAACTCATTTACCTTCTCTGTGCTTTAGTTTCCTCATTTGTCAAATGAGGATAGAGCAACTACTAGGCCCAGTGCAGTGGCTCACATCTATAATCCCAGCACTTTGGGAGGCCTGAGGTGGGTGGATCACCTGAGGTCAGGAGTTCAAGACCAGCCTGGCCAACATGGTGACACCCCGTCTCTACTAAAAATACAGAAATTAGTTGGGTGTGGTGGTACACGCCTATAATCCCAGCTACTTGGGAGGCTGAGGCAGGAGAATTGCTTGAACCTGGGAAGTGGAGGGTGCAGTAAGCCAAGATCACACCACTGCACTCCAGCCTGGGCGACAGAGCGAGACTCCGTCTAAAAAAAAAAAAAGACATTAAGTTCTCTCAAGCCCACTGCAGTTTGCAGCTAAGGAGGTACCTTCCCAGGAGACCATATAAGCAATAAAAGACAGCACAGGCTTTTGGGGTCACTCAAATCTGGATGAACACTGGCTTCCTTACTAAATGATAAAGCCAGACATTGTGACATGTCTGTGTCACAACAATTGCTGAAATACAAACTCACTAGTCTTTGTAATCAAGTATTATGAATAACAATGCCATGTCTCCCTCATTGGCTGGGTGACGTTGGACAGGTCACTTCCCTTCAGTGAATCTAGTTATCTGCAATCTAAAATGGACACAGGCTGGGGTGTGGTGGCTCATGCCTGTAATCCCAACACTTTGGGAGGCCAAGGTGGGTGGATCAGTTGGGGCCAGGAGTTTGAGACCAGACTGGCCAAAATGGTGAAACCCCATCTCTACTAAAAATACAAAAATCAGTTGGGCATGGTGGCACATGTCTATAATCCCAGCTACTTGGGAGGCTGATGCAGGAGAATTGCTTGAACCCGGGAGGCGGAGGTTGCAGTTAGCCGAGATCGTGCCAGTACTCACCTGACTGACACAAGGAGACTCTGTCTCAAAAAAATAAAATAAAATAAAAAATAAGAAAAGTAAAATAAAATGGACACAGGCCGGATGTAGTGGCTCATGCCTGTAATCCCAACACGTTGGGAAGCTGAGGCAGGAGGACCACTTAAGACCAGGAATTCTGAGATCAGCTTGGGCAGCATAGTGAGACTCCATCTCTATAAAAAATTTAAAAATTAGCTGGGCATGGTGGCTTATGCCTGTAGTCCCAGCTACTCAAGAGGCTGAGACAGGAGGATCACTTGAGACCAGAAGGTTGAGGCTTCAGTGACCCATGGTTGTGCCACTGCACTCCAGGCAGTAGTCGCTCCAGTCCTCCAGAGGAGAACAGATGGGAAATCACATCAAAAACAGCAGAGTTAGGCCAGCAGGAGAAATCACATAGGCAGGCAGCAGGGAAAGGTCCCAGCTAGGCCCTTTCCCTCCCTGGTTTGAGCTACGCACCTTCACGAACCAGACAGGCACAAAGGCCACATAGTAGGCACTCAGCATGGAGCTGACAAGCACTTCCTTCATGCGCCAGTTGAAGTCCATCTTGAGGAACTCCACCTCACTGCGGATGAGGCTGGGCGACAGGCAGCAGGCATGGGTGGGCATGGCGTCTGGGCCATACAGCTGTCTCGTGTGCTGCTTCCATGTCTCCCGCAGTGTCAGGAGGTAGTCCCGGCTCTTCGCCAGGCCGCTGACCGCCTCCCGGGGCCCCATGGAGGCCATGTGGTTGAAGAGGCTTGTCTTGCGGAGGTCGCAATTCAGCTGCAGGAACGGAATGTACATCCCAAACCTGCTGGGGAAGACAGTGGTGAGGGAAGGCCTGTCCATGGGCCAGGATCCCAATTCCCAGCCACTGAGGGGATCTTCTTTCCTCCATGGGCCTCAGCTCTCCTGGCTGCCCAGAGGGGAGAATTTACCAGACCTTCCATCCATCCACCCTCCCATCCAAGGGCCAGTCATTTAGCACACGTATTACCACTTGGTACGTGCCAAGCACTGGGGGTACAGCAGAAATGCTGACACTGGGGATACAGTAGGAAGCAAGAAGCAAGTCCCTGCACTCGCAGCCTAGAGATGACTCACAACAGCAACAGCCCACATTCGCTGGGCACAGCCTATGTTCCAGGCACTGTACCGAATGCTTTCAGGCAAACTCTTTTCTCATAATACTATGCATTAGGTACTATTACTTTGTCCCCTTTTCAGCTGAGGAAGTTGTGGCTCTGAAAGGGGAAGTAAATTCCCAAAGCTTACACAATTAGTAAGGAAGTGATAGGGCAGGTGGGGGTGGGGCTCAAAATCAGAACTGTTTGGTACCAAAGATCAAGGCACGTACTCAACAAACCATTATGAGTGATTAGTTAAAAGTGTACAAAGAGGACAAACACAGTAGCTCACGTCTATAATCCCAGCACTTTGGGAGGCCGAGGTGGGAAGATCACATGAGCCCAGGAGTTCAAGACCAGCCTGGACAACATAGTGAGACCCCATCTCTACAAAACAAATTTAAAAATTAGGCGGGTGGCCGGGCATGGAGGTTCACACCTGTAATCCCAGAACTTTGGGAGGTCGAGGCAGGCAGATCACAAGGTCAGGAGATTGAGACCCTCCTGGCTAACACGGTGAAACCCTGTCTCTACTAAAAATACAAAAAATTAGCTGGGCATTGTGGTGAGCGCCTGTAGTCTCAGCTACTCGGGAGGCTGAGGCAGGAGAATGGCATGAACCCGGGAGGTGGAGGTTGCAGTGAGCCGAGATCGCACCACGGTACTCTAGCCTGGGTGTCAGAGCGAGACTCTTGTCTTAAAGAAACAAAAAAAAAAAAAAAAAAATTAGGAGGGTATGGGCCGGGTGCAGTGGCTCATGCCTGTAATCCCAGCACTGTGGGAGGCCGAGACGGGTGGATCACGAGGTCAGGAGATCAAGACCATCCTGGCTAACACAGTGAAACCCTGTCCGTCTCTACTAAAAAATACAACAAATTAGCCGGGTGTGGTGACGGGTGCCTGTGGTCCCAGCTACTTGGGAGTCTGAGGCAGAAGAATGGCGTGAACCCGGGAGGTGGAGCTTGCAGTAAGCCGAGATCACGCCACTGCACTCCAGCCTGGGCGACAGAGTGAGACTCCATCTCAAAAACAAAAAAAACCAAAACAGCCGGGCGCGGTGGTTCACGCCTGTAATCCTAGCACTTTGAGAGGCCCAGGTGGGCGGATCACAAGGTCAGGAGATCGAGACCATCCTGGCTAACACGGTGAAACCCTGTCTCTACTAAAAATACAAAAAATTAGCCGGGCGTGGTGGCGGGCGCCTATAGTCCCAGCTACTTGGGAGGCTGAGGCAGGAGAATGGCGTGAACCCGGGAGGCAGAGCTTGCAGTGAGCCGAGATCGGGCCACTGCACCCCAGCCTGGGCGACCGAGCAAGACTCCGTCTCAAAAAAAAAAAAAAAACCCAAACAAAAAACAAAAACAAAAAATTAGGCGTGTATGGTGGTACACGCCTGTAGTCCCAGCTACTCAGGCCGAGGTGGGAGTATCACCTCAGCCTAGGAGGTTCAGGCTGCAGTGACCAGTGGTTGTGCCACTGCACTCCAGCCTGGGGGGCAGAGTAAAACTTTGTCTCAAAAAAAAAAAAACAAAACCACACACAAAAAACCTGCACACACAAGAGAGGTATAAGTAATGAGTTGTTATTTAGTTTGCAGAGAAGCACAGTTCAGGAACAAATATTTATGTGTCTATTACGTACCAGGCACTGAAATGGGCCCTTAAACAGAACAAATCCTTCCCCCTGAGCAGCACCCTGAGAGCAGGGCTCAAGCTAATTAGTCAAGGAGTTTTTGTGCGTGGCTGCTATTGTATGAGGAGAAAACTAGATGGGCCCATAGTCTAGAAGAGTAATTCAAAAAGTGGGTAAGTGCCATGCCCATCATAGTAGGGCCTTTTATAAACATTCTCTTTTTCAGCTTGCGACCTCTCAATTTCCCCAGGTCCTCAGACTTACACATCCCCACAAGAGTTCCTGGGCTGCCCCAACGAGTTAGGGCTGATCACAATGCTACGTGTCTTGTTTTTTTTTTTTTTTTTTTGAGACAGAGTCTCACTCTGTTGCCCAGGCTGGAGTGGTGCAGTGGTGTGATCTTGGCGCACTGCAACCTCCGCCTCCTGGGTTCAAGCGATTCTCCCACCTCAGTCTCCTGAGCAGCTGGGATTACAGCCACCCGCCATCATGCCCGGCTAATTTCTGTATTTTTGTAGAGATGGGGTTTCACCATGTTGGCCATACTGGTCTTGAACTCCTGACCTCCACCTGCCTCTGCCTCCCAAAGTGCTGGGATTACAGGCGTGAGCCACCGCATTTGGCTGACAATGTTACATTTCAGGAGGCAGAGGTTGCAGTAAGCCAAGATCACACCACTGCACTCCAGCCTGGACAAGAGTGAGACCCCGTCTAAAAGAAAAGAAAAATTTCCTTTTACTTTTTTCTGGGGGTCCCAAGAAGAAATATCTGAGTGTCCCTGGCAAGTCATTTAGCCTCCCTGGGTTTCTGTTTTCCAATCTATAAAATACGGATGCTACCATTTTTTCTGTGGTAAGGCTAAATAAAATAACTTAGAGAATTGTGGTCAATTCTACTGTACAGTCCAGAATATAAAACCAGAACTATGGTCAAGAGCATAACCTTTAGAGTCAAATAGGCCTGCATCAAAATCCCAGCTCTGGGCTGGGTATGGTAGTTCAAACCTGTAATCCCAGCACTTTGGGAGGCAGAGGTAGAGAAACTGCTTGAGCCAGGAGATCAAGACCAGCCTGGGCAAGATGGTGAAACCCTTGTCTCTACAAAAAATACAAAAAGTAGCTGGACTGTATGCCTATAGTCCCAGCTATTTGGGAGGTGGAGGTGGGAAGATCACCTGATCCTAGCAGGGTTTAAGGCTGCAATGAGCTGAGATCATACCACTGCACTCCAGCCTGGGTGACAGAATGAGACCCTGCCTTAAAAAAAAAAAAAAAAAAAAATTCCAGCTCTGCCACTTGACTAGCTCTGTGATTTACGGCCAGTTATTTAACCTCTATGAGCCTCAGTTTCCTTAAAACTTGCCCTAAATTACATAGCTTGTATTGATCCCACTCTCAGCAAGGTATCACACTAGTGTTCTCATAAATACTGTCTTTTAGTTCTACAACAACCCCTAGCATAGTTTCCAGCCCAGAATAGATGATTAATAGAATTATGACTAGAAAAGGAAGAGGCCAGTGATTCTATGGGGACAGGAAAAAAGACTAAAATGGGATTCCCGAAATACTCTTCAGGATATCTTGTGGTAATGAGGGGGTGGGGGCACCTTTGTGAACATACAAGGGTCTCCACCTAAACTTAAAGAATCTCACTGGCTTTGTCTCTAAGAAGGACTGCAGATAGATCCTATGATAAATTATTTGGTGACAGACTGCTCTGACAGGTTAGAAGTTAGAAGCAGCTTCATATGCACGATAGCAGATTCCCTCCCATCTCCTCCACCCTACATGAGAGTCTATCGCAGTAGAAAATAAATGTGTTATCAGCAAAAAAATAAAATGGGAGTGAAGGTCATCAGTGCACAAATGATTCTGACAAACTTAGAAAGCAGATGGAAACATGCTAACAGACGAAGCAGCAGCCATCGTCTAGAGCATTGCTTTCCAACAGAAAGATGAGTCACATAATTTTTTCTTTTTTTTTTTTGAGACAGAGTCTGGCTCTGTTGCCCAGGCTGGAGTGCAGAGGCGTGATCTCAGCTCACTGCAAGCTCCACCTCCTGGGTTCACGCCATTCTCCTGCCTCAGCCTCCTGAGTAGCTGGGACTACAGGTGCCCGCCACCAGAGTCACAGAATTTAGCCACATTAAAAAAGAGATGGGCCGGGCCCAGTGGCTTTTGCCTGTAATCCCAGCACTTTGGGAGGTCGATGCGAGCGAATCATGAGGTCAGGAGATCGAGACGATCCTGGCTAACACGGTGAAACCCCGTCTCTACTAAAAATTAAAAAAATAGCCGGACCGTAGTGGCGGGCGCCTGTAGTCCTAGCTACTCTGGAGGCTGAGGCAGGAGAACAGCGTGAACCCGGGAGG
This sequence comes from Theropithecus gelada, assembly GCF_003255815.1. Classification (NCBI taxonomy): domain Eukaryota; kingdom Metazoa; phylum Chordata; class Mammalia; order Primates; family Cercopithecidae; genus Theropithecus; species Theropithecus gelada. The sequence goes on along the minus strand of NC_037668.1, from coordinate 59,579,991 downwards.
CGGAGCTTGTAGTGAGCGGAGATCGCACCACTGCACTCCAGCCTGGGTAACAGACTTCATCCCCCCCACCAAAATAACAATAAAAGAGATGAAATTATTATTATTATATATTTTTTTTGAGACAGAGTTTCACTCTTGTTGCCCAGGCTGGAGTGCAGTGGCATGATCTCAGCTCACTGCAGCCTTCCCCTCCCGGGTTCAAGCGATTCTCCTGCCTCAGCCTCCCGAGTAGCTGGGATTACAAGCATGCACCACCACGCCGGCTAATTTTGTGTTTTTAGTAGAGATGGGGTTTCACCATGTTGGTCAGGCTGGTCTCGAACTCCTGACCTCAGGTGGTCCGCCTGCTTTGGCTTCCCAAAGTTCTGGCATTACAGGCGTGAGCCACCACACCTGGCCTTTTTTTTTTTTTGAGATGGGGTCTCAATCCTCTGACCTCTCAAGTAGCTGGTACTTCAGGTGTGTGCCACCATGCCCAACTAATTTTTATATTTTTTGTAGAGACAGGGTTCTTCCATGTTGCCCAGGCTGGTCTCAAGCTCCTGGGCCCAAGCAATCTACCCTGCCTTGGCCTCCCAAAGTGTTGGGATTACAGGTGTGAGCCACTGTGCCCAGTCTTAGTTTCTTTCTTTCTTTCTTTTTGAGACAGGGTCTGGCTCTGTTTCCCAGGCTAGAGTGCAGTGGTGCAATCTCAGTTCATTGTGACCTCCACCTCCCGGGCTCAAGCCATCCTCCCACCCCAGCCTCCCAAGTAGCTGGGACTACAGGTGCAGGCTACCATGCCCAGCTAATTTTTGTATTTTTGGTAGAGATGGCATTTTGTCAAGTTGCCCAGGCTGGTATCAAACTCCTGAGCTCAAGCAATCCGCCTGCCTCAGTCTCTCAAAGTGCTGGGATTACAGGCATGGGCCACCATGCCCAGCCTACTTTCTTGTGTGTGTGTGTGTACTGAGTGTTCAGAATCAGTGTGTATTTCACACTTAGAGCACACCTCAACTCATTCTAGCCTATTTCACGTATTCAATAACCACAGGGGGCTAGGAACTATCAACTGGGTGGCACAGGTCTAGAATATGCCATGAGCGAACTGGACTGGAGGTGGGAGCTTATCTACCCAGAGTGACCCAAGAGAGACTCTGGCTTGAAGTGGGCACATATGATAGAAGATGAAGTGAGGAGCAGGGCTGAATAAATAGGATTAAACAATGACCCATGTTTACTTATAAGAGTCAGTCCCTTTATTCCCCTACTCACCTCATACAACACACCCTGAAGGAATCTTTTCTAAAGAAATTGAGTGAACTGAGAATTGAGGTCTCTAATGGGGATATCTTAGAGTAAAACCCCCATCACTCCCTTTCTGGCCTACGGAGGCTGAAAGCCTAACAACTGGCATTTCACTCACTCATCCTCAAAGCAAAGCCTGCCAGTCAGTGTGCCCTGCCCATGTACTTAGAGCCTCCAGTCAAAGCTCCCATCCCTTTAAATGACAGAAAGAAAATGCACTCCTGCGACTCAGTCCTTCATTTTTACATATAAAGAGACAAGCAAAGAAGTCAACTATACTTGGAAAACAAGCAGCATGAAACAGAAAAATTGATCCTAGTGAAAAGACAAAATTGAGGAAAGTAAGAGATTTTTAAAACAAGAATAGTATGCTATGAGAAAAGAACAATCAGCAAATGTAGAGGCCTTAGAGACGAAAAATACGACTGCTGAAAAAATCTCTAAAAAAGCTAGAAGACAAAGTTGAGGAAATCTCTCTGAAGGCCATGCACATACAGAGAAAGAGAGATTATTAGAGAAATACAGAAGAAAAAGATGACCAATCTATGAGGTCTACCATCTGATGAACAGAAATCCAGAAAGAATAGAAAAAATTGAGAGGAAGTTATTATCAAAGAAATAACAGAGGAAAATTTCCCCAAGCTAAAGAAGTACTCAAATCTCCAGGTTAAAAAAGTCCTTAGAGTCCTGATAGAATGAATGACAAAAGTCCCACAACAGACACATCCTTTGAAATTTCAAGTAATCAAAAGATAAACAGAATATTCCTCAATGCTTTCAGAAAGGAAAATACAAGTCATCTACAAAAGAATTGGAATCAAACTCAAACTGGCATCAGACTTCTCACTAGCAACACTGGATACTAGAGACAATGGAATAATAACTGCAAAAGTTCTGAGAATGTGAATTTGAACTTAGAAATCTACATAGAGACCGGGCACGATGGCTCACACCTGTAATCCCAGCACTTCGGGAGGCCACAGTGGACAGGTCACAAGGTCAGGAGTCTGAGACCAGCCTGACCAACATGGTAAAACTCCGTCTCTACTAAAAATACAAAAATTAGCCAGGCATGGTGGCGTGCCTGTAATCCCAGTTATTCAAGAGGCTGAGGCAGGAGAATCGCTTGAACCCCCCAGGAGGCGGAGGTTGCAGTGAGCTGAGATCGTGCCATTGCACTCCAGCCTGGGCGACAGACTGTTTCAAAAATAAGAAAAGAAAAAAAAGAAATCTACATTCAGCCAAACCATCAATCAAGTATGAGGGCAGAATAAAGACTTTTAGACATGCAAGGACTCAGAACATATACACCTCCAATGTACCCATTGCTAAGGAAATTACCTGATAATTTATTCCAGCAAAATAAGAAAACCAAGAAAGAGGAAGACATGGGATTCAGGAAGCAGGGGGTCCAACCCAGGAGGGCAGTGAAGGGAAGTCCCAGGCTGAGAGCTGTACAGCAGACCTAAAGAGCAAACACTCCAGACTGCAGCAGAAGGAGGAAGGGCTCCAGGAGGGATGCCTTTGTGGCGGAAGTAGGGAGGAGGAAATGGACTCCAGGCAACAGGCAATATGACTGAGAGGCTGGATAAACTTGAGGATATGATGAAGGCTCATCATTCTTTTGTCAATAAGAAAAAAGAAAGGCAATTAGAAAGTCCAAGAAAAATAAAAAGCCATGTAAGAAAGTTATAATGTAAATATGAAGCAAACTAAAATGTGCTATGATTTTAAGTAATTGATGGTGTAAGAAAAACCATTTCACCTTGACACTAGGAACATTTGTGTGTAGGGGGGTCTGAAACAGGGTAGTGCTCTATTGCCCAGGCTGGAGTGCAGTGGAACAATCTCAGCTCACTGTAACCTCTGGCATTAGCTGGGCATGGTAGCCTGCACCTGTAGTCCCAGCTACTTGGGAGGCTGAGGTGGGAGGATGGCTTAAGCCGGGGAGGCAGAAGTTGCAATAAACTGAGATTGCACCACTGCCTCCTGGGTTCAAGTGATTCTTATACCTCAGTCTCCTGAGTAGTTGGGAGTACAAGCCCTTTAAAGAAGTCCTTTAAGGCTGGGCGCGGTGGCTCACACCTGTAATCCCAGCACTTTGGGAGGCTGAGGCAGATGGATCACGAGGTCAGGAGATTGAGACCATCCTGACTAACACAGTGAAGCCCCATCTCTACTAAAAATACAAAAAATTAGCCGGGCATGGTGGCAGGTACATGTAGTCCCAGGTACTCGGGAGGCTGAGGCAGGAGAATCACTTGAAACTGGGAAGCAGAGGTTGCAGTGAGCCGAGACTGGGCTACTCCAGCCTGGGCAACAATAGTGAAACTCTGTCTCAAAAAAAAAAGTCATCCTTTAAAAACATGTTCCTGCCGGCCAGGCGTGGTGGCTCACGCCTGTAATCCCAGCACTTTGGGAGGCCGAGGTGGGTGGATCACCTGAGGTTGGGAGTTCGAGACCAGCCTGACCAACATGGAGAAACCCCATTTCTACTAAAAATACAAAATTAGCCAGGTATGGTGGTGCATGCCTGTAATCCCAGCTACTCGGGAGGCTGAGGGAGGAGAATCGCTTGAATCAGGGAGGCGGAGGCTGCAGTGAGCAGAGATGGCGCCATTGCACTCCAGCCTGGGCCACAAGAGCAAAACTCCGTCTCAAAAAAAACAAAAAACAAAAAACAAAAAAAAAGTTCCTGGCTGGGCTTAGTGGTTCACGCCTGTAATCCCAGCACTTTGGGAGGCCAAGGTGGGCAGATCACTTGAGGTTGGGAGTTCAAGACCAGCCTGGTAAACATGGTGAAACCCTGTCTCTACTAAAAATACAAAAAATTAGATTGGCATGGTGGTGCACACCCGTAATCCCAGCTACTTGGGAGGCTGAGGCAGGAGAATCGCTTGAACCTGGGAGGTGGAAGTTGCAGTGAGCTGAGATCGCGTCACTGCACTCCAGCCTAGGTGACAGAGTAAGACTCCATCTCAAAAAAAATAAAATAAAATAAATAAATAAAGAGGTCCAAGACTGTAACTCTGTAACTATAGAGAAGAAATATCATGCATGCATACTACTGGGCCCTGGAGTGAATGATATCTGCATACACATAATTTTATCAAAGCCACATACTGGTTTTTAATTTTCAGAATCAGACTTAGACAAAGAACGGAAGGCTTAAATGTGGTTACACAGGAGAACGTGAATGTCAAGCTTGACAATATAAAAGTAAAAATACAGCTGCCAGGAAGTGAAAAGAGGAAGAGGGGAGGAAAAGTGGTTGGGTACCTAATATTCTTGTCTTACATAAAAATGATTCAAGATACTGACTATTGTTGATGGAGAAAAAAAAGTATAGGGATACTTACACTATTGACAAAAATAGCCAATAGCAAATTAAAAATATTAAAAGTTATCAATTACTGGGAACAGTAAGGATGGGACGGTGAGCTAAATCATCTGTCATTGCAGGAAATCAATATACTTGCACATGTGTGTATGCGGTATGTTTGTATATGCATAGAACATTTGTTTCCAGGATATACAAGAAACCAAAAACATTGATGATTACCTCTTGGAAAGGAAACTGGGTCGCTGGGAGGCAGCAGTCAAGGGGAGACTTTTTCATGGTATACTCTTTTAAACCTTCTGAATTTTAACTGTGTAAACCTATTATTCAATTCTAAAATAAATCAGTAATTTTTTTTTTTTTTTGAGATGGAGTCTCACTCTGTTGCCCAGGCTGGAGTACAGTGGTGCAAACTCAGCTCGCTGCAACCTCCACCTCCCAGTTTCAAGCAATTCTCCTGCCTCAGCCTCCTGAGTAGCTGGGACTATAGGCGTGGGCCACCATGCCTGGCTAATTTTTGTATTTTTAGTAGAGACAGGGTTTCACCATGATGGCCAGGCTGGTCTTGAACTGCTGACCTCAAGTGATTCATTCACCTTGGCCTTCCAAAGTGCTGGCATTACAAACGTGAGCCACCGCGCCTGGCCAATCAATAAATTTTTTAAAAGAATAAGCAGGCTAGGCACAGTGGCTCATGCCTGTAGTCCCAACTACTCAGAAGGCTGAGGTGGGAGGATGGATGGCTTGAGCCTGGGAGGCAGAGGGTGCAGTGAGCTGAGATTGCACCACTGCACTCCAGCCTGGGCAACAGAGCCAGACCCTGTCTCAGGGTCTTGTCACTCAGGCTGGAGTGCAGTGGCACTTTAGAATTGGATAATAGGTTTACAGACTCTGTCTCTAAACAAACAAATAAATAAAACCCAGAAAGTAAAAGAGACTGCTATTGAAGAGTGGGACTAAAAATCTGGAGGGTGGGGTTGGAGACTAATGTTTTCCTATTTATTTATTTATTTATTTATTTATTTATTTTTAGAGATAGGGTCTCACTCTGTTGTCCAGGCTGAAGTGCACTGGTATGATCATGGCTTTCTTTGGCCTCAAACTCACCAGCTAAAGTGATGTTCTCCCCTCAGCCTCCCAAGTCACTGAGATCACAGGCATGAGCTACTGTGCCCAGCAATGGTTTTCATTATAAGCTTTTTAGCACTATTGGATTCAATTTTTTACAGTAAGTTTATATTTGGTCAATAAACATTTTTAAATTAAATAATGAAAAATAAAGCATAATATGGACACTGGGTGTTATCTGCATCCAGGAAGAAAAGATTCACCAGGTAGTAACCATAAACTGTCAAATTAAGGCAACTTTTTTTTTTTTTTTTTTTTGAGACAGAGTCTCGTTCTGTTGCCCAGGCTGGAGTGCAGTGGTGCGATCTGGGCTTACTGCAAGCTCCGCCTCCCAGGTTCACACCATTCTCCTGCCTCAGCCTCCTGAGTAGTTAGGACTACAGGCACCCGCCACCACGCCTGGCTAATTTTTTGTATTTTTTAGTAGAAACGGGGTTTCACCGTGTTAGCCAGGATGGTCTCGATCTCCTGATCTTGGGAGCCACCCGCCTCGGCCTCCCAAAGTGCCAGGATTCCAGGCATGAGCCACCACGCCCAGCCGGCAACTCTTAAGTTCTAATCAGTACAATCCTTTCGAAGGGCAATTTGTTAATATCTATGAAAAATGTAAATGAACACATCTTTTGGTGTAGTTAATTCTTCTGGGAATCTACTGTGCAGAAATATTGGACACATATGCAAAGATATATGCCTCATTGTTATGAATAAGGAAAAGCTAGAAACAACTTAAAAGTTTGCCAATAGGCTGGGCACAGTGGCTCACGCCTGTAATCTCAGCACTTTGGGAGACCCAGGTGGGCAGATCACGAGGTCAGGAGATCGAGACCATCCTGGCTAGCACAGTGAAACCCCATCTCTACTAAAAATACAAAAAATTGCCAGGCGTGGTGGCTCATGCCTGTAATCCCAACATTTTGGGAGGCCGAGGTGGGCAGATCACCTGAGGTTGGGCGTTCAAGACCAGCCTGACCAACATGGAGAAACCTAAATATACGAAAATACTACAAATACAAAATTGGCTGGGCATGGTAGAGCATGCCTGTAATCCCAGCTACTTGGGAGGCTGAGGTAGGAGAATTGCTTGAACCCAGGAGTTGGAGGTTGCAGTTAGCCGAGATTGTGCCACTGCACTCCAGCCTGGGCAACAGAGCAAGACTCCGTCTCAAAAAAAAAAAAAAAAAAGTTTGCCAGTAGAAGACAAATAAATTGTGAAAAATTCTATAACATAGAATACTATGAGGCCATTAAAAAAATGAGGCAGCTGGGCATGGTGGCGCATGCCCATAGTCCCAGCAACTCAGGAGGCTGAGGTGGGAGGATCACTTGAGCTGGGGAGTTCTAGGCTATAATGAGCTATGCCGATGAGGTGCCCGCATAAAAGTTCAGCATCCATATGGTGACTTCCTGGGAGTGGGGGATCACATAATTGCCTAAGAAGGGGATGAACTGGCCCAGGTTAGAAACAGAACAGGTCAAAACTCCTGTGTTGATCAGTAGTGGGAACAGACCTGTGAATAGCCACTGCACTCCAGCCTGGGCAATACAGCAAGACCCTCATCTCTAAAATAAAATAAAATGAGACAGACCCATATGTATTGGCATAGAAAAATATCCATTATATGATTAAGTAAAAAGTGTGGTAAACTGTACATCATGCATAGCATAATACCATTTTTGTTTTTTAAAAAACTGCATGTGGCCAGGCACTGTGGCTCACACCTGTAATCCCAGCACTTTGGGAGGACGAGGTGGGCAGATCACTTGAGGCCAGGAGTTTGAGACCAGCTGGCCAACATGGTGAAACCCCATCTCTACTAAAAATACAAAAAGTAGCCAGGCATGGTGGTGGGCACCTGTAATCCCAGTTACTTGGGAGGCTGAGGCAGGAAAATTGCTTGAACCCAGTAGGCAGAGGTTGCAGTGAGCCAAGATTGTGCCACTGCACTCCAGCCCAGGTGACATAAGACTCTATCTCAAAAACAAACAAAAAAACTGCATGTGTGTGTACTTGCACAGAAAATATTTTGGGAAAATATGCTGCCAGTAATGGACTTCTGGGGGAATAAGACTATGTGGGACTTTCTTTTTCCATGTTAAAAGCTTCTGTAAAGCTTACTGTTTTTATAAGACACACGTGTCACTCTTTTTTTGATACAGGACCTCACTCCAGTTGCTTAGGCTAGAGTACAGTGGCACAATTTTGGCTCACTGCAGCCTCGACCTCCTGAGCTCAGGTGATTCTCCCACCTCAGCTTCCTGAGTAGCTGGGACTATAGGCATGCCTCACCACACCTGGCTAATTTTTTATGTTTTTAGTAGACAGGGTTTCTCCATGTTGCCCAGGCTGGTCTCAAACCCCTGGATTCAAACAATCTGCCCGCCTTGGCCTCCCAAAGAGCTGGGATTACGGATGTGTGCTACTGCACCTGGCCACATGTCACTCTTGTAATTAAAAAGTAGATATAACTGAAGCAAGTGTGACAGGGCTTCTGTGCCAGTGTCTTTTTGGACATGCAGGGTAGAAAGGGGGAGGTGCCAGCTCCGAAGCTTCCCAGAGACCAGGATTGACCCAGCTTGAGGAATTCTGTGAACCAGAAAACCTGGCGGTTGGGAAATGACTGTTAATGCTCAGGCAGCCAGGAGCCTGCCCCAGAAGCAGCCAGATCCAACACCTCACCAAAGTTCTGCCCGATGCAAAGCCACAAAGGGGCAGTCCTGGGCACATCCCCGACACAGTCTGTCCATCCTCAACAATCTAGGGTCTGGTGAGATGGAGAAAGAGAGTAAAAACAGGCACAAAGACATATACACATGCATATGCAGGCACATACACATGCTTCATGCATAGACACCCAGAGACATGCAACCACGCAGCTGTTTGCTGGCACACAGACTCGGGGAGATACCAAGAGATTACACAAGCACTGAGATACACAAAGAGAGACAAAGACAAAGGGAAAGAACCAGAGAGAGGTGAAAGGAAGAGTGAGGGAGGCAAAGCCCATGCACTCCCTCTTGGGAATGTTCCTTTGGGATATATATGCAGATCTGAGTCCCATTCTGACCTCCCCCATAGTGACAGCTGGGTAAATTATGCCACCTCAGTTTCTTCTGCAAAAAAAGGCTAATTATCCTGACCTCAGTGGGTGTCACCAGACAATGTGAGGGGATGTTGCTACCTGCCTCCGATCTTCCAGATATGGAGGCCTGGTAAGCCAGCCATGGTCAGGGCAGAGGTCAGGGGCCAGGTGCTGGGCAGTGAGGGGTACTCACGGATAGCAGAGGAACAGGAGGTTCAGGAAGGAGTAGGTCCTGAAGAGGTGGATGAGGGATCGGCACAGACTCCAGCCTGTTGCCGTGAGAACGGTGAAGCGGGTGAGGAACAGCAGGATGGAGCGAAAGAGGGAGACCTTCCCCCTCTGAGAAGCCTGGGTCAGGGCAAGATAGGACGGGATGGGGCCTTGGATGGAGGCCGAAGGGGCTGTGCCCAAATCCCACCCAGCATGACCTGTGATCCCACCCAGGGAGAGGTGGCACAGCAGGCTGGGCAGAACCTGGCAAGGTAAATCCTTCTCTTTGATACCCAGTAAACTCCAAGATGGGATGTAACTAATGTTCTTCAACCAAGTCCAAAGGGAGCCCCAAGGAAATACCCTAAGGCTGAAGGGCTGGGCATGTTTCCTTGGCATCCCCAGGGGAAACGGGGAATCCCAAAGTCCCTGGCCAGCCTCTAGGACCCAATCACCTCCTTCACGATGGACCCAATGAAGCGGCGGCCCAGAACAATGGTGGTCACCATCAGCAAGTTGAAGTCGATCAGGTGGAAGTTCTGTCAGGGGGCAGAGGCCTGGGGGTCATGTGGGCCCCTTGCCCATATGCAGGCTTTTTTCATACCCACCTCCCCCTGCCTATTTCTTTCCACAGAGACTGTCCCCATTATCTGACCTTCATCGGCCTCCAGCTGAGTCAGGCCAGGAAATTACCTAGAGGAGTAGAACAGGACCCCAAGAAGGGAAGTGGGACAGTCCCTGGGGATAAGAGAGTGGTATGTGAGCCCTCTTGCTCTGCTCACACATGCCCCTGTCCCTATACTGTTTCTGCACTGAAGTCTTTCCTCCCCTTGAAGCACTCATGTACGCCCATGGTTCATCTCCACTACCGGATTAAGACTCAGCTCCTGGACGGGCGCGGTGGCTCATGCTTGTAATCCCAGCACTTTGGTAGGCTGAGGTGGGTGGATCATTTGAGGTCAGGAGTTCGAGACTGGCCTGACCAACATGGTGAAACCCTGTCTCTACCAAAAATACAAAATTAGCCAGACATGGTGGCGCATGCCTGTAATCCCAGCTACTCAGGAGACTGAGGCAGCAGAATCACTTGAAACTGGGAGGTGGAGGCTGCAGTGAGCTGAGATTGCGCTATTCCACTCAGGCCTGGGCAACAACAGCGAAACTCTATCTCAGAAAAAAAAAAAAAGACTCTGAGCTCCTTTAGGTAAAATCTTCGTCAGATTCATCTCCGACACACTTAACAGTGCCCAATGTGCTACTAAACACACTAGGAGTGTTCAGTGAATCATCAGTTTCCTGTTCCTTCAGCACCTTCCATGTTCGGCATGGAGGCAAGCGCACTGTGGTGCTTAGTAGGCTATGCTAAACTGAAACCAAAAGAAACGCGCACACACACACACCCTTGTTGAGTACCTACCAGGGAGGTGTGGGAGGGTGGGTGGGAAGGTGGATACCACCACACTGTCTTGTAGATGTTGATGTAGTGGACGAACAGTGCTATGAGCTGGCAGAAAAAGAGCTGCAACTCAAACAGAATGCTGGCCTGGACTGGCAGCTCGGGGATCTTGCAATGCTGTAGAGGCACAACCGTTTGGGTGGCCAGAGGGGGGCTGGAGAGGCCTGTTCCAGAACTGCTCCTGGCAGTGAAGAGAGAACAACATCAATGGCTGACCTGAGAATCCTACCAGGAAGGGCTTCTGAGGCAAAGGATTGTGGGATAAGATCAGAAAAGCAGCTTATAGCAAGGACAGGGTCTTCCTAACACTGTCAGACAAAGGAACCCGACAAAGCCTTTTCCTATCCCTAATCTTATTCAGGTCTTCCAACACCCCCTAGGAGAGAAAGAATTATTAGGTCCGTCTTACAGATGAGGAAAAGGAGGCCCAGAGAGGGGAGGCAACTTGTCCAAGCCATCAGCAAAACTGGAGCAGAACTGTAATTAGAATCCAGGCCTTTGGATTTATTCTACCATGTCCCACTGCATCTGTCCAAGTGATTACCCTCAACTGAGCTCCCTCTGGGTCTTTTCTGCTGCTCACTCCCCTCTAAGCCCCCACTGGAATCTAGGATTTTACACCTTAGAATCCAGTCAGAGAGAGCCCTGTCCACACTGTCCCTGTGAGGCCAGAGTGAGGGGCGAGACAGAGAGGTGGTTTACCTGGTGCGGGAACGAACACTGGTCACCGATGCGCTGGAAGTGTGGCTTCCACTAGAGCCCCCCGAGGATCCTGGCTCACAGAGTGGATTTCGACAGTAAGATGTCCTGTTGGGACCTCTTCGTCCTCCTGTGGGGCTCAACATAACATAGAGCCTCAAGCCAGGGGGCATATATCAAGGATAACAGCAGTGATGATACCAGCTACCAGTCACCTAGTATCTCACTTTATCATTTAATCCTCACTGAGACCTATGATCTGGCCTCTTCTTTCATCTTCAGCTTCATCCCCTATCATTCTCTACCTCATGCCCACCCTCTACCATCCGCCCCATGCTCTAAACATCTTGATCTTTCTTTCTTCAGCAAGCCAAGCTCATTGCTACCTCTAGCACTTACTGTATCCTATCTGGAAAGTCTTTCCCTGACTGCCATTTCTGAAGTTTTGAAGTAACCCTCCCCATCACTCTCTCTGCAATTTTATTCTTTTTTTCCACTACAATTCTCTCTCTGAAATTATCTTATTCATTTGTTAACGTGCTTATTGCTTGTCTGTCCTATCACAATGGAAGGTCAATGAAGTCAGTTACCTTATCTGTCTTTTTCACTGTTATATCCCCTACCACAGTGCCCAGCAAGTATATGCTGATGAGTGAACGAACCCAGCAAGGTAAGTTTTTCACACATTAGGAAACTCAGTTTACACTCTGTCACAGTATCGTGGCTGGGTATTGTGCTCTCAACTCTGGTACACATTGGGCCCCACAGACATATGTTTCTGGAGGTCTATAACTCTGGGTACCTTTGGGACAGCTTTTTCCTCCAGGGCCCCATGATTCAGCTCAAAGGGTATTCTGGGATCTCATGGGCAGGACCCAGGGCCTAAATAAAGGGTCAAGGACATGGCTGGGAGAATGCTGTGGCTGTGGACCGAAAACTGGACCTACGAGGCTGACCAGTCTAGCCCAAGCTCCCATGCACCACTTTGCACAAAAGTTCTGCACAAAGCTCCCAAGCACCTACAAAAGTCACAACCTGATTGGGTGCGGTGGCTCACGACTATAATCTCAGCACTTTGGGAAGCTGAGGATGGAAGATCGCTTGAGGCCAGGAGTTGGAAACCAGCCTGGGCAACATGGCGAAATCCGGTCTCTATTAAAAATATATATATACATATTTTTAAAAAGTTATAACCTGTTCATACCTCTTCACAGTAACACAGCAGCCTGCATTCACATACACCCCCTGCCGTAGCATCTCAGCTCGGAAGCGTTTCCCACACTTCGGAGCCAATTTTGGGCCTGGATGTATGCCCAAAATTATAAACCTCCACAAGTCTCTAAAAAGTACCTGGCGAAAAGCTCTGCCCTCCATAAACCCCCAGACCAGAAGCTCTGTTCATACGCTATGATACTTGGCTTAGAAAATCCCACACAAACACCATTAGTCCAGACGCTCTGCCCACACCCACTCTCCTCTCTTTAGAAGCTCTGCACCCACATAAAGCCCCTCAGCCCAGAAGCTCCGCCTACACACAACTGTCAGTCCAGAAAGCCCGCTCACAAGCCAGTAAAAGCCCTCTCAGCCCAGAAGCCCCACTCCAGAATGGGCTCCCTCAGTCTGAAGTCTCCCCGCCCCACCGCCTCCCGTGTAAGCCCCTCCAGCCCAGAAACTCCGACTGCACTAGCGCCCCACCCCAGAAGCTCCGCCCTTAGCGCTGAAGCCACGCCCACTGGTAAGCCCCGCCCCCTTTCTAGTCCCGACGAGCGGGTCCTCACCAAAGCCCAAGCCCCCACAGGGATCCCTCTTAGAAGCCCCGCCCACCACCCAATGTCCCGCCCCCACAACAGAGGCCCCACTCCGCAAAACGACAGGAGGGGGCGGGATCCCGTCTGCACTCGCATCCCCTCCCCCTCCCGTCACCGGGCTCCTGTCCGCGTGGGGCAGCAATTAGCAGCCTGGCCATCCTAACCCGCGCGCCCACTAGTTGCCAGGCCGAGCCTGAGCTGCTCTGCTCACCCATCTCCTCCCCCCGGCGCTCTCCGTTTCGCCGCCGCAGCTCCTGCGGGCAATATGTCGGAGGCGACGGCGGCCGGGAGAGGACTAACCGCTGCAGCCCAGTCCCGGGTATCAGCCGCGCGCTCCCGCCGCGCCGCTATATTTGCATACAAGGCGGGCTGGAAGCTGGGCGCGCGCCTCTTAAAGGGGCCACCCGGACAGAGGCGGTGCCTGCGCGCTCTTTGTCTCGCGGTCCCCCACGCCCTTCCTGCAGCTGCTGCTGAAGAGACTCAAGAGGGAGGGGAACGGAACCCACCTCCTGCTCTTCCCGTGCTTGTCTTCTCCCAGCATCTCCAGGACCGGGGCGGCGGCGAGCGGGGGAGGGTGCGGAGCCGCCTCTCGGTTCCCCTGGAGATGGACCATATCCCTGGGCGGTCCGCGGGCACCTCCATCCCAGCCCCACTTTGCGCTTTATCCTTCTCTTAGGCCTCACTGCGCTTTAGTCTACCCCAATCAAAACTCAGGAGTCACTTCCCCCCTCCCTCGGCCCCCACATCCTATCTTTGCCTTAGTCTTTGTTAGCCTAAGTCCTAAATATTTCTCGCATTTGACGTTACTCACCGTTCTCATTGTCGATACCGTGGTTCAGATCCTGACTCTGCCATTGCCCAGCCTTGAAATCCTGTTTTTTATGCTTTATGATGAGGCTGCTGATAGTCACCGTGTAGGTTTCGGTAAGGGTTAAATGAAATACTGCATGCAGAACTGAGTCTGTTTTAGTGTTAGCCATCATGTCTGGAAAAGCATTCACTAAATGAGATACATTTATTGTCAGTGGGATTTCTTCCCTCACGAGTCCTACAAGCAGTTTCAATCATCTTGTAGCTCCATTGCTTAGCACAGTACTTGGCACCTAATAGCAGTATTCAATTAATTGAATTAATTAGTAGATACTTCATTAATAGATAGTCATAGAGCTTACAGTCAAGTGGGAGGAGATAGACATGAACAAAATTAGTAAATTCTGTAGTATGTTAGAAGGGAATGATTGGTGTGGAGGAAAAACAGGAAAGGGGGATGGGGTTGTAGTTTTAAATAGGGCAGGCAGAGTAGGCTTCAGAGTTGACTTGAGTAAACACATGAAGGAAATGAGTGAGTCAGTCGTGCAGATTTCTGGAGAAAGGGGGTACTTCAGGCAGAGGGAATAGTGCAGAGTCCCTCAGCCAGGAGGGTGTATTTATCTATGTATTTATTTTATTTTTTATTCCATTTTTATTTTTTGAGACGGAGTCACTGTTGCCCAGGCTGGAGTGCAGTGGCTTGATCTCTGCTCACGGCAACCTCCACCTACTGGATTCAAGCGATTCTCCTGCCTCAGCCTCCCGACAAGCTGAAATTACAGGTGCGCACCACCACGCCTGGCTAATTTTTGTTTTTTGCTTTGTTTTGTTTTGTTTTGTTTTGAGACTGGAGTCTCCCTATCTGTTGCCCTGGCTTTAGTGCAGTGGCACAATCTTGGCTCACTGCAACCTCCGCTTCCCGGGTTCAAGCGATTCTCCTGCCTCAGCCTCCCAGGTAACTGGGATTACAGGTGCCCGCCACCATGCCCTGCTAAATTTTTGTATTTTTAGTAGAGGCAGGGTTTCACTGTATTAGCCAGGATGGTCTTGAACTCCTGACCTCAGATGATCCACCCACCTCGACCTCCCAAAATGCTGGGATTACAGGTGTGAGCCACTACGCCCGGCCACGATCAGCCAATTTTTGTACTTTTTAGTAGAGACGGGGTTTTATCTTGTTGGCCAGGCTAATCTTGAACTCTTGACTTTAAGTGACCTGCCCACCTCGGTCTCCCAAAGTGCTGGGATTACAGGCGTAAGCCACCACACCAGGCCAAGAGGGTGTGTTTAAGAAATAAAAAGGAGGCCAATGTGGCATAGGTATAGGTATAAGAGTAGGACATGAGAAGGGATAGATCATGTAGGGCTGTGTGGTTTTTACTTTGAATGAGATGTAGAGTTATTATAGGGTTTGAACTTCTATTTAAAATAACTATTCCAGCTGTCTGGTAAGAATAGACTACAGGGGCACCAGGGTGGAAGCAGGGAGACCAGGCAGGAGGCTGTGGCAATGATCTTAGCAAGAGACGTTGATGGTTTGCACCAGGTTGGGTGAGATGGTGAGACCTGGTTGAATTCTGGATTTGAAGGTAAAGTCTACAGGATCTGTTGGGCAGAGTATGGTGGCTCATGCCTGTAATCCCAGCACTTTGGGAGGCTGAGGTGGAAGGATTGCTTGAGCCCAGGAGTTTGAGACCAGCCTGGGCAACAAAGTGAGACCCTGTCTCTACAAAAAAAAAAAAAAATTTAAATGAGCCAGGTGTGGTGGCATGCGCCTGTAGTCCCAGTTACTTGGGAGGCTGAGGTGCGAGGATCACTTGAGCCCTGGGAAACTGAGGTTGCAGTGAACCATGACAGTCCCACTGCACCCCAGCCTGGGCAATGTAGCAAGACCTCATCTAAAAAAAAAAAAATTAAAACAAAAACAAAATGGGACCTGTTGACAAAATGGATAGGCGTGTGTGAGGAAGAGAAGAGATAAGGATTACTCCAACGTATTTAGCCTGCACAAATGGAAATATGGAGTCCAATTCAACAAATGTATATTTTTAAAATTATGATTGATTTTACACCAAGTCGGTCCTTCCCTTCAAGGGGAAAAGTGGCCCAGGGATGGAAAACGATTATCCCTGGCTCAACAAGCAAAGAAGAAACCAGGACTGGGATTTCTTTTTTCCAGCCATAGAAATTCTGATAGAGGCTGGGTGCAGTGGCTCATGCCTATAATCTCAACACTTTGGGAGACTGTGGTGGGAGGATCACTTGAGTCCAGGAATTTGAGACCAGCGTAGGCAACACAAGAGAACCCTGTCTCTACAAAAAATTTAAAACTTAGCTGGGCATGGTGGATGCGTGCCTGCAGTCCTGGCTACTCAGGAGGCTGAAGGGAGAGAAATCACTTGAGCCCAGGAGTTTGAGATGACAGTGAGACGATCACACCACTGCATTCATCCTGGGTGACAGAGTGAGACCCTGTCTCAAAAAAAGTGGGGGAGGTAAGTCCACTTGTATGGACTACCATGAATGTGACCACCCATTACCTGTGGCTCCAGCCCACCTTGTAAGGTGGACTACTCACTTTGCCTGCTCATCTATTCTTCCTCCTCATAAGAACACTGATTTTTCCCTTGGGGAACTACTCTTCCCTGACTCTCTCAGTCCATGGTTTGGTGGGGTTGCCTTACTTTGCAGTTCCTTTGTGGGCAGAAGACACAGGCTTGGCAAATCAAAGCATTCCAATATCCCTGCCTTCTAAGGCTGGTGACTGGTTGGGGTTTTTGGGGAGTAGGAGGGGATTAGTGACCTGTCAGCCCAAATGAGATGCAGTCTTAGGATCTTTGCTAGAACTATCGGGAAGGAAATTTTTATTCCCCTCTGGGTTGGCTAAGCAAGTAAGTTATAAATTTGGAGGTCTTGGTGGCCATCTTGCCATTTTTATTTTTTATTTTTATTTTTTAATTTATTTTTAATTTAATTTTTTTTTTTTTGAGACGGAGTCTGGCTCTGTCGCCCAAGCTGGAGTGCAGTGGCCGGATCTCGGCTCACTGCAAGCTCTGCCTCTTGGGTTTATGCCATTCTCCTGCCTCAGCCTCCCGAGTAGCTGGGACTACAGGCGCCCGCCACCTTGCCCGGCTAGTTTTTTCGTATTTTTTAGTAGAGACAGGGTTTCGCCGTGTTAGCCAGGATGGTCTCGATTTCCTGACCTCGTGATCCGCCCATCTCGGCCTCCCAAAGTGCTGGGATTACAGGCTTGAGCCACCGCACCCGGCCCATCTTGCCATTTTTAGAGAATAATTTAGCTGACGATGAAGGAAACACAGAAGAATCAAGAAACGCCTAGCTGCAGTGGCTCATGCCCGTAATCCCAGTGCTTTGGGAGGCGGAGGTAGGAGAATCACTTGAGCCCAGGAATTCAAGATCCATCTCTACAAAAAATTTAAAAAATTAGCTGGGCATGGTGGTGCACGCCTGCAGTACCAGCTATTCAGGAGGCTGAGGCTGGAAGATTCCTTGATCCCAGGAGTTTGGGGTTGCACTGTGGCCCAGACAATAGAGACCTTGTCTCAAAAGGAAAAAAAAGGTCAAGAGATCAGTAGACATTTCTTTCTTTTTCTTTTCGAGACAGGGTCTTGCTTTGTCGCCCAGGCTAGAGTGCAATTGTGTGTTCATGGCTCGCTGCAGCCTTTACCTTTTGGGCTCAAGTTACCCTCCCACCTCAGCCCCCAGAGTTTCTGGAACTACAGATGCATGCGACCACACCCGGCTAATTTTTTTTTTTTTTTTTTTTTGAGTTGGAATTTCACTCTTGTTGCCCAGGCTGGAGTGCAATGGCACGATCTCGGCTCACCAAAGCCTCCACCTTCCAGGTTCAAGCGATTCTCCTGCCTCAGCCTCCTGAGTAGCTGGGATTACAGCCATGCGCCACCATGCCCAGCTAATTTTTGTATTTTTAGTAGAGAAAGGGTTGCTCCATGTTGATCAGGCTGGTCTCGAACTCCCGACCTCAGGTGATCCGCCAGCCTTGGCCTCCCAAAGTGCTGGGATTACAGGCATGAGCCACCGCACCTGACCCACACCTGGCTAATTTTAAAAAATGTGTCTTTTGTTTTGTTTTTTGAGAGAGACAGGGTCTATGTTGCCCAGGCTGATCTTGAACTCAAGTGATCCTCCTGCCTTGGTCTCCCAAAATGCTGGGATTACAGGTGTGAACGACCACGCCCAGCCAAGACACTTTTTTTTTTTTTTTTTTTTTTTGAGATGGAGTCTCGCTCTCGCTCTGTTGCCTAGGCTGGAGTGCAATGGCGTGATCTCAGCTCACTGCAACTTGTCTTCCGGCTCCAAGCAATTCTCCTGCCTCAGCCTCCTGAGTAGCTGGGATTACAGGCACGCACCACCACACCTGGCTAATTTTTGCATTTTTAGTAGAGATGGGTTTCATCATATTGGTCAAGCTGGTCCCAAACTCCTGACCTCATGATCTGCCCACCTCAGCCTCCCAAAGTGCTGGGATTACAGGTGTGAGCCACTGCACCCAGCCCGACACTTTCTTGATGGCATCAATTGACTCCTGGATCCAACCATACCTGAAGCTTTTATGGATTTTTTTCTGTTGCAGAAAGCCAGTTTGTGCCTGGTGTTTGACAACTGCAACTGAAATAATCTAGAATCTACAGTTCTATTATAGAATCTACCTGAAAGACCTAGGGTTTTTGTCCTTTTCAAATCTGCCTTTTACAGGTTCCCTGGAGAAAATATTTATCTTTTCTTTTGTAAAAAATATTTTTATATCCCACATACAATCATTCCCAATCCCTGGAGAAAATAATAAGATGGCAGGATTTTGGCTAGGCTCTTGTCTTCCAGACCTGTGACCATACGTCTCAGCTGTTTTGTAACTTTGAAACCCTCACTTCCCCTCCCTGAGCTTTCATTTCCTGATAAAGTTGCTATCTATTGGTCCTTCCAGGAGTCTTAAGTTTTTGAGGAAATGCCACTGGCTCTAAGCCAATCCTGTCACTGGGTACTGGAAGCTGAGGTCTCTTCTTTGGTCATGTTATTCTAGGACCATGGCCAAAAGTTGGCAAATCTGTCCTGTTTTTTAGAGACACAGCCTCACTTTGTCACCCAGGCTGGAATGTAGTGGTGCAATCATAGCTCACTTCAGCCTCCAACTCTTGGACTCAAGTTATCCTCCTACCTAAGTGTCGCTAGTAGTTAGGACTACAGGTATACACCACTGTGCCTGACTAATTAAAATAAATAAATAAATAAAATAAAAATGGCTGGGTGTGGTGGCTCAGGCCTGTAATCCTAGCACTTTGGGAGGTCGAGGTGGGCACATCACAAGTTCGAGACCAGCCTGGCCAACATAGTGAAACCCCGTCTCCACTAAAAGTACAAAAAAAAGGCCAGGTGCAGTGGCTCACGCCTGTAATCCCACCACTTTGGGAGGCCGAGACGGGCGGATCACGAGGTCAGGAGATCGAGACCGTCCTGGCTAACACTGTGAAACCCCATCTTTACTAAAAATACAAAAAACTGGATATGTTGGCGGGCCCCTGTATTCCCAGCTACTCGGGAGGCTGAGGCAGGAGAATGGTGTGAACCTGGGAGGCAGAGCTTGTAGTGAGCTGAGATCGCGCCACTGCTCTCCAGCCTGGGGGACAGAGCAAGACTCTGTCTCAAAAAACAAAACGAAATTTAAAAAGTACGAAAAAAAAAAAATTAGCCTGGCATGTGCACCTATATTCCAGCTACTCAGGAGGCTGAGGCAAGAGAATTGCCTGAAGCTAGGAGGTGGAGGTTTCAGTGAGCCGATATTGCGCCATTGTCGGGACAACAGTGCAAGACTCCATCTCAAAAGAATTTTTTTTTTTTTTGTAGAGATAGTCTCACTCTATTACCCAGGCTGGTCTTCAACTCCTGGGCCCATATGATCCTCCTGCCTGGGCTTCCCAAATAACTGGATTTACAAAATGGAACCATAACACCTGGCCCAAATCCGTCCTATACATCAGTTTTTTTTGTTTTGTTTTGTTTTTTTTGAGATGGACTTTTGCTCTTGTTGCCCAGGCTGGAGTGCAATGGCACGATCTTGGCTCACTGCAACCTCTGCCTCCTGGGTTCAAGCGATTCTCCTGCCTCAGTCTTCTGAGTATCTGGAATTACAGGCGCCCACCACCATGCCTGGCTAATTTCCGTATTTTTAGTAGAGTTGGGGTTTTGCCATGTTGGCCAGGCTGGTCTTGAACTCCTGAACCTCAGGTGATCTGCCCGCCTCGACCTCCCAAAGTGCTGGGATCATAGGCATGAGCCATTGCACCTGGCCTTAAATCAGCAGTTTTCAGCCCAGACTATGAAGACCTCTGGTGGTACACAGAAGTGATGAATCCGCGGGATAAAACACAATGCAGCTTTCTGGAATGTCAGTTTTATTCAACGGAAATATAAGGCAGAATATTCAATATCAAAATGCAGTCATTAAGAACACATTCTCTGGAGCCATTCAGTGCTATTGAAGCATTAGCTATTTTTATTAAAACATGGATATATTGTGAAGTACAAAGTAAACTAATGTGGGCTGGGCATGGTGGCTCACGGCTATAATCCCAACAATTTGGGAAGCCAAGCTGGGCAGATAACTTGAGGCCAGGAGTTCAAGACCAGCCTGGCCAACATGGTAAAACCCCACCTCTACTAAAAATACAAAAATTAGGCGGATGTGGTGGTGTGCACCTATAATCCCAGCTACTCAGGAGGCTGAGGCATGAAAATCACTTGAACCTGGGAAGTCGAGGTTACAGTGAGCTGAGATTGTGCCACTGCACTCCAGCCTGGGCAATAGCAAGACCCTATGTCAAAAACAAAAACAAGCCAGGTGCGGTGGTTCACGCCTGTAATCCCAGCACTTTGGGAGGCTGAGGCGGGCGGATCACCTGAGGTTGGGAGTTGGAGACCAGCCTGACTAACATGGAGAAACCCCATCTCTACTAAAAATACAAAATGAGCTGGGCATGGTAGCACATGCCTGTAATCCCAGCTACTCAGGAGGCTAAATCAGGAGAATCGCTTGAACCCAAGAGGCAGAGGCTGTGGTGAGCCAAGATCGTGCCATTGCACTCCAGCCGGGCAACAAGAGCAAAACTCCATCTCAAACAAACTAATGTGAATTTAAGATTGAAGGCTTTGAAAAAAATGTCACCTGCAGCCCGGTCCCAGCCCACCAGCGATGTGCTTTCACCTTCTCTTGCCAGCAAGAATACTTACATCTGATTTTCAATACCAGAGAATCCAGGTGTCTTCATGTTCTTCCAAGTTCCTGGGCCGTTCTCACTCCATGTATACATTAGTCTCCCCACACAACCTCCCACCTACCAGGCAATCCCCCACCCCCATTCTCATCCATTCGTCTTCCCACATCTTATATTACAAATATATGCAAACTATAGAAAACCCAGAAAATACTGTATTTCTTTAGTTTAAAAAGAGATTGGATTTTGACAGGTAATGTATTTAAGGTAATTAAGATAGAGGGAACTGTCAAGTAGGCTACATTCCAGAAGGGTGAGTCCAGTTTGGCTTGCAAGTAACTGAAGATGAGGCTGGAAAAACAGGTTCAATTCGGATCACTTGATGATCCTGAATGTTACACACAGTAAAGAATTTGGACTTGATTTCAATTCTCTAAGCCTGTTTCATCTGTAAAATTAGGAAAATTACTATGTTGTGAGGATTAATGGAGAGAAGCAAACACATGGGAGAGATATCCTATGTGACAAATGGAGCGGAAGTTATTAGGAGTTGGAGACACAGATTCTTTTCCTTGGTGTAAACTATTCCCACCTCTCAGGGTGGCCTGAAATTCAGTCTCTCATTTATCTTATTTTTCTGCAATGCACATCTTAACCACCAGAGAGAGCCTGATGCAAAGGAATCTGAACTCCAAGTACAACAGGGAAATTGAGCTGGGCATGGCTGGGCATAAGACGTGAAATCCTGGATACAACTGCAGCGATTCTCAATGGTAGGGTAGGGAATGGATCCCAGTGCCTCCTCTATGGGCCTTCTTAGATCCATCCCAAGGAGAGGGGGTGGGGCATGCTGCCACAACCTAGAATTTAGCAGCTAGCCAGATGTAAGGTCACCAGGAAGGAGGTGAGGTGGGTAAGGATGAGGGCCAGATCTAGTTTGGGGACCTGAATTTCTGTATCTCAAGCAAAAGAGACTCTCAACTCTTGCTCATAAGCCACAAGGCCCAACTCCTTCCTGGGCTACCCCATGGCAGGCCAGGTCATCTAGCTAGACCTGGGAACTTTAGAGAAAACAGTAGACGGTGCATTGTGGGAAAGGAGGAAGGGGAGACAGTTGCATATCTAAGAGCTGTCTTTAGGGCCACATCCACATGGCATCAAGACCTCAGCCTTTAGGTCTATCAGAAAGGGCAATGGGACCTAGCTTCTCCAATCATGATTCACTAGCCTTGCATCTTAACAGCATTTTTACAAAACTTTGCTTTCCTGGATTTTTGTTACAGATGTTAAAATGAAAACCTAGGGACATTGAACAGTTTACCTAAGGTTGAACAGCAGCAGCCAAGGGCAGAAGTAGGCCTGTAGGCAACAGAAGTGGCTCTGAGGGGCCAAGGAAAGGGCAGGCAGGCAGGTAAAGCAACAGCCTGCTTGTTGAGCTGCACGCATTGACTCTTGGCCAGGCCTCATACCCGCTCCTCCAAGGCCAGCTCTGCTGCCAGGCCCCAGGCTGCCAGCCCCACCTCCACACTCCCACCCCAGTCCCCTGAGAGCCCATCACCTTGGCAACAGCCAGAGAAAGGCCCAACTAAAATATTTATGGCTCAAAACAGCCTAGAGGCTTGGGAGGGGGGAAGAGGGAAAGGCTGATGTCATCCCTTCTCAGCTTGCAGGGGAGGTGACTGACATACAGGGCAGCTGGGTGGGTGGGCCAAGCCCAACAAGTCAGGGCTCTCAAAGGAAGATCCCAAGGGCCATTAAGTGGTAACAGGAGGATGAAGGCTGTGACAGGTGACAGGACTGCATAAGACCCACAAGCCTGGGAAAAAAGGAGGAGGGAAACTTAAGGATTGAGCAGTATTGTGTCCAGAGCCCGTGCCAGGCATTTCAAATACATCATTTGCTTCTCAGATCCCATTCAGTAGGTAGCAATTCTTATCCTACTTTGATGGAGTAAACAGGCCCTACAGCTCTTTTTTTTTTTTTTTTTTTTTTTTTTTGAGACGGAGTCTCACTGTGTCTCCCAGGCTGGAGTGCAGTGGCGCG
Organism: Theropithecus gelada; assembly: GCF_003255815.1. Lineage (NCBI taxonomy): Eukaryota > Metazoa > Chordata > Mammalia > Primates > Cercopithecidae > Theropithecus > Theropithecus gelada. The sequence continues at coordinate 59,556,880 of NC_037668.1, read as the reverse complement.
ATCTCGGCTCACTGCAAGCTCCGCCCCCCGGGTTCACGCCATTCTCCCGCCTCAGCCTCCCGAGTAGCTGGGACTACAGGCGCCCGCTACCGCGCCCGGCTAGGTTTTTGTATTTTTAGTAGAGACGGGGTTTCACCATGTTAGCCAGGATAGTCTCGATCTCCTGACCTTGTGATCCACCCGCCTCGGCCTCCCAAAGTGCTGGGATTACAGGCTTGAGCCACCGTGCCCGGCCCCTACAGCTCTTCTTAAAGCAAAAAGAAAAAAAAAAATTTACACAGGCTCTGGAAATATACAAATGATGAGCTGGGATTTGAATTCAGATCTGTTTGGCTTCAGCCCTGTAAGCTTTCCTATAAAATTCTGTGGCTCCTGAGTAGAAATCCTAGCAGACTAAGGGTATACCTGTCTAGGAATCTAACACTGGCTCCTCGGCCACTGACTCAGGTTCTGTGCCTCCATTTATATGATGAGGATGCCATCTGATTCCCTAATTCCCCACCCAACTCCTCCCTTGTCAGCCCTGGACTCAGAGCATCCAATGTAAACACAGGGTAACAAACTCATCGAGGCTGGCCTGTGACTTTTCCAGTTTTAGCACTTAAAGTCCCATATCCCAGAAACTCTGTCTTGGGTAAACCTAGATGATCTGTCATCCTAGACGAACCCCTTATGCAAACAAAATGCTTTACTATTTCAAAGCACTTGTGGCTGTGAGAGGTACAAATAGGTCAAAAGAATAGGCCATGAAGTCTGATAGTATAGACCATGAAGTCTTTTTCTAACCATAGGCAAGTTTTTTTATTCTCCTTGAGTCTCAGTTTTTCTCATTTTCCTGGTACATACTAAGAAATAAGTAAATTATTAGCTGTTATTTACAGTAATCAACAATGAAGACAGAAACAGGCTCAGAGGTTAAATAGCTTGCCCAGTGTAAATCAATTGACTTTAAGGAATCCCTTTCCATTATACTTCTGTTCCTGCTAAGGACCAATCCAAGCTCACTAGAATGCCCCAGGCACAGTTAAAATGCAGATAAGCTCTATTCTCTCCCTAAACTCAGTTCTTCCCCTTGTTCCTTTGTTAGGGTAAATAACTAGAAGGCATTAGGGAAGAGTGCAGTATCAGAGGTCCCTAGCCTCTCAGGAAGCTGAGTATAAATCAACCTAGAAATAGGCCAGAGGAAACCAGAAGCCTATCAAAGGCTGACTTTCCAATCCTTCAAGAGAAAATGTCAGAATAGCTGGCCTAGTATAGCTGGAAGGAAAGTGAGAGCTAGACGGGGGCTTTGGCTCTCTCCCAGAGTTGATAGAAGCTACCAGAGTGGGGCCATTCATCACTTGACCAAACCTTTATTGAGCTCCTCAGGGGCAGATACTTGCTGGGGAGAAATATAGTACAGAGGTGGAACAGAAAAAGCCCTACTAGCCTTTATGACCTTTTTGGACAAGGTAAGTAATAAACAATGAAGAGAAAAACAGGTTCAGATGTTAAATAACTTGCCCAAATAAACTGAATCTTCTCACTTGGCTTTCCTCAGTCTTCAATGGAGGGGCGGTGATCACCGTCCTTTGGGAGCCCTCTGGAAGGGTTCAAGGACTCACAGGCTGATACCCGTAACGCAGGTGTGGTAGTGGGGAAACAGAAAACGGTCGTAGGGTGTTTCAGCCAATTCTCTGGGAGGCTAAAGGGAACCACATAGACTGGGAATGGCACAGTCGGAGTTGCCAGTTCATTCCCATCTAGGAGGCCATGCTAGGGATACCCATTAGTCCCCTTCAACTCTTTAAAGTCTTGAACAGTTTAATTGTTAGCACCACAGTCCCCTGCAGCCCTGAGAACTCCATTCTGGGCCTAAAGACTCTTAAGGGATCCTGACTGGCTTTCTCTGGGTAAATCTGACAGATCAAGTAGAGTGAAAGAAAACTGCTGATGATCTCTCCTGGGTTTCTCTGTGTTCAGCAAATGCCCTCAGGCCAGCCTTTATACAGCAGGTAGCTCTCCAGGTTTCCGAGTCCTCTGATAGCTGCAAAGACACAAGGCAGAAAATTAAGAAAGCTCCCCTATTAGGAGGCTTCCCAGCCTCCCACCTGACCAGGCTGCTTCCCTTACAATTGCCCCATCCCACAGCACAACTCTAGTTGTTTCATTCAGTACACAGGTTTCTTGGGTACACAGATGGGTAGAAAACAGAAGTCCACAGCCTATGAATTCTCTTTTTGCTGTCAGGTAATGAAAATGCAGTCTCACACTCAGTATCTCCTGTCCTTGGTCATATATCAGCTGAGTGACCCAGGGAAGAATCAACAAAACCTTTGGGGGGCCTATCCAAGCTTTGAAGCCTCTATAAACAAAGGGAAAAATGCTTTCTGCTGTCCTAGAGATGTGAAAAAGATCAACAAAAATCTTTAAAGTCTGTTGAAGAATGGAAATCAGAAAATAGGCATCTTCTTATCACTATTATTGGTAACTCAATGTTAGGCTCAAGGAGCCATGGATGTTATGAAGGATTCATCCCAGCACCAAATAGGGTGGACTAGAGGAGACACATCTTAAATCTGGGGCACAGGGAAGGGGCTTGATCTCATGCTAAAACCTGTAGCAATGCTCCTTCTTCTTCTTCTTTTTTTTTTAAAGACAGTCTTGCTTTGTCACTCAGGCTGGAGTACAGCGGCAACATCATGGCTCACTTCAGCCTTAGTCTCCTGGGCTGAACTGATCCTCCAACCTCAGCCTCCAAATACGATCACACACACACACACCAACATCCTTGGCTACCTTTTAAATTTTTGTCTCCGTATGTTGCTAAGACTGTTCTCAAACTCCTGGGATCCTCCTAATGGCCTCCCAAAGTGCTGGGATCACAGGTGTGAGCCACCATGCCTGGCCAGTGCTTCCTGTCTTTTAAATGGCGCTACCATCTCCCTAGCTGTTCCAGTCAGTAACCCGGAACCTCACTATGTTCATTCTATCTCCTAAAATATATATATATATGTATTTTTTTTTTTGGAGACAGAGTCTTGCTCTTTTGCTCAGGCTGGAGTGTAGTGGCACAATCTCAGCTCCAGTACTGCAGCCTCTGCCTTCTGGGTTCCAGTGATTCTCCTCACTCAGGCTTCCAAGTAGCTGGAATCATAGGCATGCGTCACCACGCTCAGCTAATTTCTGTATTTTTAGTAGAGATGGGGTCTCACCATGTTGGCCAGGTTGGTCTCAAAACTCCTTACCTCAGGTGATCCACCCGCCTTGGCCTCCCATAGTGCTAGGATTACAGGCATGAGCCACTGTGCCTGGCAAAAGTTCTTGAATTCATTTACCTTCTCTACATTTGCAATATTACTCTACTATACCCTTTTTTGTTATTGGTAAGACAGTCTCACTCTGTCACTCAGGCTGCAGTGCAGTGGCACGATCTCAATTCACTGCAACCTCTACTTCCTGGGTTCAAGAGATCCTCCTGCCTCCACCTCCCGAGTAGCTGGGATTACAGCCACATGCTACCATGCCCGGCTAGACCTTTCTTATTTCTTGCCTAGACTAGCAAGTTTCTTAATAGGTCCTCATAACCATTCTCCACTCATCAGCACATTGAATAATTTCATTTTCCACACCCCCCTCCTCCCATTTAGTTGTCTTCAGTGGGATGTTAGGACTGCCATGTGTTAAGGGACTCTCCTCATATCCTATTCCTTTCCCCCACCCTGTGAATTGGAAACCAAAACTCTATGAAACTTTGCTTTTTTAAAGTCAGCCAAGTGCAGTGGCTCACACCTGTAATCCTAGCACTTTGGGATGCTGAGGTGGGAGGACCGCTTGAGGCCAGAAGTTCAAGACAAGCCTGGGCAACATAGTGATACTTTATCTCTACAAAAAATTAAAAAATAAGCTGGGCCCATGCCTACAGTCCCAGCTACTCTGGAGGCTGAGGTGAGAGGATGGCTTTAGCCCAGGAGGTAGAAGCTGCAGTGAGCTATGATTGCTGCAGTGAGCTATGTTCACTGCAGTGACACCCCATCTGTTTTTTTTTTTCTTTTGAGACGGAGTTTTGCTCTTATTGCCCAGGCTGGAGTACAGTGGTGCAATCTTGGCTCACTGCTACCTCCACCTCCCGGGTTCAAGCAATTCTCCTGCCTCAGACTCCTGAGGAGCTGGGATTACAGGCACCCGCCACCATGCCCAGCTAATTTTTTGAATTTTTAGTTGAGACAGGGTTTCACCATGTTGGCCAGGCTGGTCTTGAACTCCTGACCTCAGGTGAGCCGCTCGCCTCAGCCTCCCAAAGTGCTGGAATTACAGGTGTGAGCCATTGCACCTGGCCCCTGAGACTCCATCTCTTAAAAAAAAAAAAAAAAAAAAAGAATAAGGTCCAGCTAGGTGGACTTTACACCTATAATCGCAACACTTTGGGAGGTTAACATAGGAGGATCAATTTTGCCTAGGAGTTCGAAATCAGCCTGGGCAACATATTGAGATCTTGCCTCTACAATAAATAGAAAAAATCAGCCACCTGCCTGTAGTCCCAGTTACTTGGGAGGCTGAGGTGGAGGATCACTTGAGCCTGGGAAGTCGAGGGTGTAATGAGCCATCATCTTGATACTGTGCTCCAGCCTGGATGACAGAACAAGACCTGTCTCAAAAATAAAAATAAAAAAGGTCCAGATTCTTACCTTGGCTTCAACTTGCTTCAGTCCTATCCTCTGCCTATAAAGTGCTGCTCTATGTCCTTTCCCCAAGCCCTCTGCCTAGCTAAGTCTTCCTTCAGATGTTGGCTTAAACATCATTTCCTCAAGGAAAACCACAGTATTAGGTTGTATACCCTCATCGCACCGTTCTTTTCTTTGTAGAACTTGACACAATTGAAATTATTTGTTATTTATGAGATTATTTGTTTAATGTCTATTTCCACAAATAGACTATAAACTCCACGAAGCCAGGGACCATTTTATATTGTTCACCAGCCACTGGATCCCCAGTGTCTAGCATATAGTAGGTGTTTAATGTATAATAGTGAATGTATTTTTCAAAAGAATGAAAGGAGACATTTGTACTGATTTCTGGAGAGAAGCTTAAAAATAATCACATCAGAGAATAAGATATTTCTCTTTCTCAAAGGCAGATGCAGAATGTGTTTGCTACATTCCAACCCCAGAGCCTGAGACCTGAGGAGCAACCATCTTATACCTAAAGCTAGGCCATGAATAGGAACCATGAAGGCTGCTGGAGTTAGAAGACCCCTGGGAATAATTAGCCCTGTATCTGAACCCAAACTCTTCTATCTCAAGTTTTCACACACATCACGGTGCCTAGAAGAAAGAGACTGGCTACCCTGAGTTTGACAAGGGAACAGTCAATTCAGGCATCTTAATGCAATATTAAGATCAGAAATAGTACCCAAATTTCTGGCAAGGTGCCCTTTTTAGCTGATTAATCTGGGCTGATAGACTGGCTGTGCCTCATACTCTATCTAGAAACATCTCAACTAAGCTGTCTTTTTTAATGAGTCCCTGGACGACCCCCCCCCTACCCCCAATTTGCCCTGAAAGTGACAAGGCCTCCTTGAAGCAAGAAGCTCCCCAAGGTCTAAGGATGGGGTTAGCTTGTGTACACGAGAACTCCTATCAGCCCATTCCCTGTCTGAGATGCAAATACAATCACCACATTACCAGCTAGGAATGAGAAGTATGGTCACTGGTGAGAGGCTAGGGAATCTGTGATCACGGAATACCAAGAAGCTAAACCTCAGCAGCACAGCTATGAAATTCACATCCCTTTCAGATACACGTCTCTCTCCTTTTAGAAGAGAGAGCTGTACACGAAAGCAGAAATTACATTCAAAATAAACAAACAAACAAACAAAAAACCAGAGTGTGAACTGCAGTTTGCAGAACACTAGATGAGAGTGCATCCTCAGCTTCAGAGCCAGAATAGACAATAGAGTAGAAGACCTCCAGCCCTGGGACTGGAAAATGGATTCTAGAGGTCAGTGAACATTCTTCCCCATTACCTCCCAAAAAGGGTTGAGTCTCCTGCTTGAAGGCAGCCTCCTTAGGAGCCAAGGGCAGCAATCAGGCTACAATAGGACTAGGGTGCAGTGCCCCCATAGGCTTGTGCTCCTAAGGGGCCTTGAAAAGCCAGGTCTATTTTCTAGGCCAGGGAACAAAAGAACGGGTAGTTAAGGCAGTGCTGTGCACTTCCTCCCCTCCCCCTAAGCAGCTGCTGTCTCAGACAGCTGTTTGCAGCCTGTCTGCTTGATGCTATTAAATATTCATCAGATGCTTGCTAGCTTTAAACATGCAACGACTATTAATCCAGGGAGCAGGAGGTACATGTGGGTCTGAAGAGAAGAGGGGAGGGCTCATAAGGATCCAAGTCTTTTTTTTTTTTTTTGAGATGGAGTCTTGTTCTTGTCGCCTAGGCTGGAGTGCAATGGTGCGACTGCGGCTCACCATAACCTCTGCCTCCCAGGTTCAAGCAATTCCCCTGCCTCCGCCTCCAAAGTAGCTGGGATTACAGATGTGCAACACCACGTCCAACTAATTTTTGTATTTTTAGTAGAGGTGGGGTTTCACCATGTTGGCCAGGGTGGTCTCAAACTCCTGACCTCATGATCTGCCCACCTTGACCTCCCAAAGTGCTGGGATTACAGGCGTGGGCCCCCGCACCCGGCCCAGAATCCAAGTTTTTTAACTTCAGGAATCTGGAAACCAAGCCAGGGGTACCAGTCCTATACACCAAAGCCAGGAACTACTTCGGTGTAAGCTGATCATGTGGCCACCCTAGGTACAGAGAAGACCAGCAGCTGAGGAGGAGCATAAAGACTTCAGTCTAATCTCCATCTCTTGGACTCTATGGTTATCTCAACTTCTAGACATACATTTCTCACTCTGTATGCCACAGATAATCATTGCTTCACAGGGTTGTTTGTGAGAGTTAAATGAGATACTGTGTAATTCAGAGGTGTCCAATCTTTTGGCTTCCCTGGGCCACATTGGAGTAACTGTCTTGGGGCACACATAAAATACACTAACGACAGCCGATGAGCTTAAGAAAAAAATTGCAGACAAATCTAATCATGTTTCAAGAAAGTTTATGAATGTGTGTTAGGCTGCATTCAAAGCTGTCCTGGGCCACAGGTTGGACAAGCTTGCTGTATATGAGACTCCCAGCACAGAATTAGCACATAATTAAGAGCTTAAAATGGAGGCAGAGACCTTATCCATTGAGGACTTTTAACAATCTGTTAAGAGCAAAGTTTCTATTAGTAGACACTCAGGAGTTTTGGTTTCCATTTCACAGGGTGGGTGAAAGGAATACGACACGAAGATTCCCGTAACATCGGGCAGTCCAGACATCTCATCCTCAAACAACCCAAGTACCAGACAGGAGAGATGAGTCTCCTTTCTGAAAAAGGCAGGAATTAAAAGGCCTTCAGGCAGAAGGGAAGGCGGGAGGACAACAAGGGGAGAATATCTCCTTCACTCTCCCACAAAGAAGTAGCGCCACTTTACAGAAAGTTTCCTTCCCTTATTTTCCCTACCTTGCCGGCACACTGGTAAACAGATGTGATATAAGTCACTCTCATGCTTAAGGCATTAAATAGCTCAAACTTTAGAATAAAGTTCAAACTCCTTGACTAATATGTAGCTTCCAAAATCAGCACCAACTTATTCTTCCAATCTCTATTTATAGCTAATATTTGAGTGCTTACTACGTGTCACGTTGAATGCATTTTTTTTTTGAGATGGAGTTTCGCTTTTGTCATGTGCAATGGTGTGATCTTGGCTCACTGCAACCTCTGCCTCCCAGGTTCAAGCGATTCTCCTGCCTCAGCCTCCAGAGTAGCTGGGATTACAGGCATGCACCACCATGCCTGTCTAATTTTTTGTGTTTTTAGTAGAGACGGGGTTTCTCCACGTTGGTCAGGCTGGTCTCGAACTCCTGATCTCAGGTGATCCACCCACCTCGGCCTCCCAAAGTGCTGGGATTACACACGTGAGCCACTGTGCCTGGCCTGTTGAATGTTTTATATGCATTAGCTCACTCGATCTTCCCAACGATGTTGTGAAGTATGTATTATCCCCATTTTACAAATGATGAAATTGAGACTTGAAACTGAGGCAGAATTTGAAAGTAGTCTGCTTAGGCAGGGTATGATGGCTCATACCTGTAATCCTTACCACTCTGGGAAGGTGCTTGAGGCCAGGAGTTTGAGTCCAGCTTGGGCAACATAGAGACCTGTTTCTATAAAAAAAAAAAAGTCAAGTGGGCATGGTGGCCCATGCCTGTAGTCCCAACTACTTGGGAGGCTGAGGCAGGAGGACAGCTTGAGCCCAGGAGTTCAAGGCTGCAGTGGGCTATAATCACACCACTGCACTCCAGCCTGGGTGGCAAAGCAAGACCCCACCTCTAATTAATTCATTAAATTAGTCAGCTTAAAGCTATAATAAAGTGTTATTATGCTAAACTATCCATTTGTCTGCCTGGCAAATTTTGGTTATCCTTTAAGATGCAACTTAAATGCGATCCCCTTTCTCTGGCCCTCCCTAAGCCTTTCTCAGGCAGCTCCTCCGGCCCTCCCTAAGCCTTTCTCAGGCAGCTCCTCCAGGCTCCCTGGTATTCAGTTCTGCAAGAGAACATGATGATACACTACTATGATATTTTTTTAATTTATTATTTTATAGATATATTAGTATTTTTTGAGACAGAGTCTCACTGTCACCCAGGCTGGAGTATAGTGTCATGATCATGACTCTCTGCAGCCTTGACCTCCTCCTGGGCTCAAGCAATCTTCCTGACTCAGCCTCTCAAGTAGCTGGGACTACAGGCGTGCACCACCACATCTACCTTTTTTTTTTTTTTTGGTAGAGATGGGAGTCTCACTATGTTGCCCAGGCTAGTGCCGAACTCCTGGACTCAAGTGATACTCCTGCCTTGAGGTTACAGGGTGAGCCACCAGGCCTGGCCTATTTAAAATTTTCTGGTCTCAGTTTCATCATGTGTAAAAATGGGATAATAACATTTACCTCACTAGTAGAGAAAACTACATGGCACAGAGTAAATAGTCAATACATATCTGAATTCACAAAATGTGGTAATAATATAATTTTTTTTTCAGGATGCATCTTGTATTTGATGTGAAAAGAAACCACTATGTCAGCTTAATTGGCAGTCTTTTTCCTTCTCTCCCTCCCTTCCCCTCCTCCCCTCTCCCCTCTCCCCTCTCTCCTCTGTCTGTCTCTCTCTCTCTCTTTTTCTTTCCAGCACTTAAAGACACAACTTACAATAAGCAGTCTCTTGGGGTCAATGAAATTTGGAATTACAGAAGCAGCAAGCTTTCAGCACAGAGAATGGACTCTGCTGTACAAAAATGTTGATATGCACCCTGTCCTAACGTGCTATGCAACCATGGGGTAAATTACCTCACCTCTTCCAGTATCAGTTGCCTAATCTATAAAAATAGGGACACACAGTAGGCATTCAAATTGGGCTCTTCTCCCTTAGCCAAGCAAAGCTGCCTATTTTCCCTATCTCACTTTCCTCTTCTTTTAAATGTGGTCAAGATCAGTGATGGCATAAACTGAGAACAAAATGAGGGAAAAAAATGAAAATGACTACTTACTAGTAGTACCGCCAGCAAACAGCAGCCTCTGTAGGGTCATACAAAGTACAGAAACATATCAAGAAGACAGTGAGTCCATGTGTTGCCTAACACACTCTGATCCATATCTTTGGTGGCCACAAAGTCCTATCAGGTGTTAATGCATCTCTAACTTCATTCTTAGCCTGGGACAGGAGATGGGATTTGGTGGAAGACAGTATAAAGGCGGGACAAACCCTAAGCCTGTATCTGTACTGTACGTAAAGAAGGGTCAGAGTATTCCCTCAGTAGTAACTGTCACTGCCAAGTGTCCACCCTGGAGACTATGGACAGTGGTGGGGGAAGAGAGGGCTAGGAAGGGAGGAAGTTGATGGTGGGAGATGGGCATGCTGGAGCACAGCCTCTGAGCCTCTGGAAAACCACCACCTATGACCAGGCATGGCAGCTAGAACAGCCTCATTCCCATTTTAGCGCCTGCAGTATAATACAGAAAATAAAGGCATGCTTTGTAGTCACCCATACTTGGGATCAAATCCTAGCTCTATCACTTACAAACTCTCAGTGATGTAAAAATAATCTGATCGGCTATTATTTATTATTGAACAGCAACTGCCAGAAATTGTATTACCACTTTAGGTAATAACTACTTCAAAAGGCAGTAGACCTACATACATCTGTGGTTAACTGATTTTTGATAAGGGCGACAAGACCATTCAATGAAGAATGAATAGTCTTTTCAACAAATGGTACAATGGGATATCCACATGTAAAAGAATGAATTTGGGCCAAGCACGGTGGCTCACGCCTGTAATCCCAGCACTTTGGGAGGCTGAGGCAGGCGGATCACCTGAGGTTAGGAGTTCCAGACCAGCCTGGCCAACATGGCAAAACCCCATCTCTACTAAAAATATAAAAATTAGCTGGGCGTGATGGCGGGCGCCTGTAATCCCAACTACTCGGGAGGCTGAGGCAGGGAGAATTGCTTGAACCTGGGAGGGAGAGGTTGCAATGAGCTGAGATTGAGCCACTGTACTTCAGCCTGGGTGACACAGCGAGACTCTGTCTCAAAAAAAAAAAAAAAAAAAAAAAAGAATGAATTTGAACCCCCACCCCAGACCATGCACAAAAGTTAACATAAAATGAATCATAGACCTAAACGCAAGAATTAAAGCTTAGCATGGTGGCTCACACATGTAATCTTAGCACTTTGGGAGGCCAAGGTGGGTGGATGGCCTGAGCTCGGGTTCAAGACCAGCCTGGCCTGGCCAACATGGTGAAACCCCACCTCTACTAAAAAATACAGAAAATTCGCCAGGCATGGTGGCACGCACCTGTAGTAGCAGATACTTGGGAGGGTGAAGCATGAGAACTGCTTGAACCTGGGAGTTTGAGGTTGCAGTGAACTGAGATCATACCACCGCACTCCAGCCTGAGGGACAGAGTGAGACTCTGTCTCCAAAAAACAAACAAATAAAAATAACCAAAACTAAAAAATGGAGAAAAACACAAACAGGTACAATCCTGACCTTGAATGAGACAATAGTTTCTTATTATTTATGACAAAAAAGAAAAAAAACATAAACTGGACTTCATCAAAATGGAACATTTTGGTAATTTAAAGAAAGTAAAAAGATCACTGAATGGGAAAAATATTTGCAAATCATGTATCTGGCAAGGGTTTAGCGTCCAGAATACATAAAGAACTTGGCCGGGTGCGGTGGCTCAAGCCTGTAATCCCAGCACTTTGGGAGGCCGACACGGGCAGATCACGAGGTCATGAGATCGAGACCATCCTGGCTAACATGGTGAAACCCCGTCTTTACTAAAAAATACAAAAAACTAGCCAGGTGTGGTGGCGGGCGCCTGTAGTCCCAGTTACTCGGGAGGGTGAGGCAGGAGAACGGCGTGAACCTGGGAGGCGGAGCTTGCAGTGAGCTGAGATCCAGCCACTGTACTACAGCCTGGGCGACACAGCGAGACTCCATCTCAAAAAAATAAAGAAAGAAAGAACTTACAACTCACTAATAAAAAGACAAATTATCCCATTTAAAGGTGGGCAAAGTATTTAGATAGACATTTTTCCACAGAAGATATATAATTGGCTAACAAGCACATGAAAATATGCTCAATGACATTAGTCATTAGGGAAATGCAAATCAAAACCACAGTGAGGTACCACTTCACACCCACTAAAGATAGCTATAATAAAGTAAATGCTGGTGAGGCTATGCAGCATTTGGAACCCTCATACATTGCTGGTAGGAATGGTACAGGCTCTGCAGAAAACAATTTGACAGTTCCTAAAAAAATTAAACAGGCCGGGCATGGTGGCTCACACCTGTAATCCCAGCACTTTGGGAGGCTGAGGCAGGTGGATCATGAGGTCAGGAGATTGAGACCATCCTGGCTAACACGGTGAAACCCTGTCTCTACTAAAAATACAAAAAATTAGCCAGGTGTGGTGGCACGTGCCTGTAGTCCCAGCTGCTTGGGAGGCTGAGGCAGGAGAATCACCTGAACCCAGGAGGCAGAGGTTGCAGTGAGCTGAGATCACACCACTGCACTCCAGCCTAGGCGACAGAGTAAGACTCTGTCTCCCAAAAAAAAAAAAAGAAAGAAATTAAACAGAGTCCCAGTATGACCCAGAACCCAGAAATTCTTCTAGGTATATACCCAATAAACTGAAAACATGTCCACACAAAAACTTATATACAAATATTCAAGGCAGTATTATTCGTAATAGCCAAAAAGTAGGAACAATCCAAATGCCTGTCAATGGATGAATGAATAAATGAAACGTAGTATATGCACACAGTGAAATCGCATTTAACACTAAAAAAAAAGAAAAAAAAAAGAACAAAGTACTGATACATGCTACAACATGGATGAACCTTGAAAACATCCTAAGTGAAGGAAACCAGTCGGCTGAGCATGATGGCTCACATCTGTAATCTCAAACTTTGGAGGCCAAGGTAGGTGGATCACCTGAGGTCATGAGTTCCAGACCAGCCTGGCCGACACAGTGAAACCCCACCTCTACCAAAAATACAAAAATTAGCCGGGCATGGAGGCACGTGCCTATAATCCCAGCTACTCAGGAGGCTGAGGCAGGAGAATTGCTTGAACCTGGGAAGCGGAGGTTGCAGTGAGCTGAGATCATGCCACTGCACTCCAGGCTGAGTGACAGAGCAAGACTCCGTCTCAAAAATAAAAAAATAAAAAAAAAAAAAAGGAAGCCAGTCACAAAAGACCACTTATTGTACTATTTCATTTGTATGAAATTTCATTTGCATGAAATTATACAGAAAGTGGTCTTCTGTGATTGGTTGAACCCTTGGTCTTAGCCTTCTGGAGGCTAAACCCTTGTCATCTTTAGTGCATGTCCACAGCAGGCAAGTCTATAGAGACAGAAAGCAGAGTAGTAGCCTATGGCTGGAGGGATAAATTGGTGGGAGACAGACAAAAGGCATGGTGTTTCTTTTTGGGATGATAAAGACATTTCAAACGGACCATAGTGATGACTGAATGACTCTGCATATACTAAAAACCACTGAATTGTACACTTTAAGTGAGAGAACCGTATGGTATATGAATTCTATCTCAATAAAGTTGTTATTTTAAAACTCCCCCAAAACTCTAAACTTCTTTGCCACTAGGACAGTTATGTCTGTCCAAAAAGAATCACTTAAAAATGCTAACATGAGCCGGGCGCGGTGGCTCAAGCCTGTAATCCCAGCACTTTGGGAGGCCGAGACGGGCGGATCACAAGGTCAGGAGATCAAGACCATCCTGGCTAACACGGTGAAACTCCGTGTCTACTAAAAATACAAAAAAAAATTAGCCGGGCGTGGTAGCGGGTGCCTGTAGTCCCAGCTACTCGGGAGGCTGAGGCAGGAGAATGGCGTGAACCCAGGAGGCGGAGCTTGTAGTGAGCCGAGATCACGCCACTGCACTCCAGCCTGGGTGACAGAGCAAGACTCCGTCTCAAAAAAAAAAAAAAATGCTAACGTGGCCGGGCGCAGTGGCTCAAGCCTGTAATCCCAGCACTTTGGGAGGCTGAGACGGGCAGATCACGAGGTCAGGAGATCGAGACCATCCTGGCTAACACGGTGAAACCCCGTCTCTACTAAAATACAAAAAAAATTAGCCGGGCGAGGTGGCGGGCGCCTGTACTCCCAGCTACTCGGGAGGCTGAGGCAGGAGAATGGCGTGAACCCGGGAGGCAGCGGAGCTTGCAGTGAGCGGAGATCGCGCCACTGCACTCCAGCCTGGGCAACAGAGCGAGACTCTGTCTCAAAAAAAAAAAAAAAAAAAAAAAGCTAACAGGACCTTTAATTTATACTAACAGAAGCTAACCAGAGGTTGCAAACTGGTAGGCTAAAGGCCACATTTGGCATGCAGGAAATGTATTTTATTGGGACCAATAGTATTTTAAAAACTTTCTACCCAGGCTGGAGTACAGTGATGTGATCATAGTATACTGTAACCTCGAACTCCTAGACTCAAGTGATCTTCCTGCCCCTGCCTCCTGAGTAGCTAGGATTAGAGGTGCAAGCCATCATGCCCAGCTAATTTTTTTACTTTTTGTAGAGACAGAGTCTGCTATGTTGTCCAGGCTGGTCTTGAATTCCTGGCCTCAAGTGATCCTCCCACCTCAGCCTCCCCAGGTGTTGGGATTACAGGCATGAGCTGCCGTGCGCAGCCAAGCCAAGAAAATTTTTAGAGATGGGAAAGACACAGCAATGAAAACGATCTTCAAATACCTGAAAGGATATTGCTTCAGGGGTCCAAAGCAGATTCAGTTTAAATTACTGAGTACAGGTCTCATTCAAAATGAGAGATAAAATACTTAGAGCCGTCTCTAATGAAACGGGCTGCTTTTGGAAGTAATGTTTCCTATGACCAGTATGAAGTACTATGTTACATGCTATCAACTGGATGAACCAAACACTATGCAAAGTCAAAGAAGCCAATTCCAAAAAGCATGTATTGTATGATTCCATTTATATGGAATGGTCAGAATAGGCAAACCCACAGAAAGATTAGTGGCTGCCAACAGCTGGGGAGAGAGGGGAGTTGGGAGTGACTATTAGCAGATATAAGATTTCTTTTTAGAGTGATGAAAATATTCTGGAATTAAATAGTGGAAATGGTTGCACAGTACAAATATACTTAAAACTACTGCATTGTACACTTCAAAATTGTAAATTGTATGCTGTGTGAATTTTTCCTCAAAACAGAAACAAAGGTAGAAAGGGACCAAATGAGATACTTATTAACTCTGTTAGGATATTATGATGCACACAGTGATAAATGTCAGGTATTATCAACTTCATTTGATGATAAATGAGGCACTGAAAGGGTTTTGTTTCTAAGGTGACAAAGGCTCACATGAAGCAGAGCCAGGATAGATACCCAATCTTGATCTTGCCTGTCTCTAAAGCTTACAGAATTGTAATAAAAATTTACAGGTTGGCTGGGTGCAGTGGCTCACACCTATGATCCTAGCACTTTGGGAGGCTGAGGTGGGTGGATTACTTGAAGCCAGGAGTTCAAGATTAGCCTGGCCAACATGGTGAAACCCCATCTCTACTAAAAATATAAAAATTATCCAGGCGTTGTGGTATGTGCCTATAATCCCAGCTACTCGGGAGGCTGAGGCAGGGGAATCGCTTGAACCCGGGAGGCAGAGGTTGCAGTAAGCTGAAATCACACCACTGTACTCCAGCCTGGGCAACAGAGTTGAGACTCCACCTTAAAATAAATAAATAAATAAATAAATAAATAAATAAATAAATAAATAAAGTTCACAGGTTGTGACAGACAGAATTTTACAGAAAATACTTGGGTCAATGGGCGAAGCTAAACGTCCAGAACAGGCAGAACACCAGCAGGCCTGGGTCCACAAACAACAGAACCTGCCTTTCCAAGCACAGTCCAGATGAAAGGTTTCCCCAAACTTCTAATCCATTTTTCTTCTTCAGACTACCCTAGGAAGAGTGGAGACTAAATTCTCTACATTCAGGGATTCCCCCCTGCTAAATTTCCTAGCCATTCATGTGACCAACATCAAACTTAGGACTTGCCAGGTGCCCAGAAACTTGTTCAGCACACATACCCCTCCTTAAAGCTTCCAGATCTCTCAGAGGCTGAGAGGCAGGTTTGGAAGAAAAAGAAATTCCAAGAAGTCAAATTTCACTGTGAAAGGTTCTATGTGCCTTTGGCTTACCTAGTTAGGCCTTTCTCCTCAGTGTCATCCTAATCCTAACACCTCACTCAGAGCAGAGACAAAAATCAGCCAGTTAGTTGCTTAATGGCTTCAATTAACAGGAAAGCTCACTGTTGTCACAGCCCCCAACTATACAAACCAGGGAGTTAAACTTTAGGAAAAGTGTTCTGTAGGCTCCATGTCCTTTCTTCTATACCACAATTATCCCTATGAAGGATCTCCTAATAAGGAGACTAAAGACAGTATAGTCTCCCTAGACTAAGGACAGTATAGTACAGGGTTAAGATGACAGGTTTTGGCAACACAAATCTTGGGCTTGAGTACTAGCCATACTAATTATGTGACCCTGGGAAGTTACTTAACTTCATTAGGTCTAAGTTACTTCTGTAAAATACGGGTATTACTGGACAATTGTTTCTGGTCTGCCCAGCATCCATTTCCCTTTCCTAATAACTCCCCAACTGCCTTTTGAGGAATTGGTTTTTTCTTACACATGTGACTCAGCTAATCCAGTCTGATATTCCTTCTCTAAAACCTGACTCTTGAGGCAGAAAGAGACCCGACATAGTTTCAGCTGTGCCCAAGGAGCCAGTTCTTGTTTCAAGATCGTTCCTTTGGTCTACCATTGTTGTCCCAGTTCCCTGTAGCCACTACAGTTCCCACACCAGATTTTTTAGCCTTCACACTAAACGTTGAGCCCCTAACACCTTTCTAATAAAGTCTCTTTTATTTACATTAGCCACTTCATTGCTTGCAACCAATGAACTCCAAGTGGAATACCGCCTCATCGGGTTATTAACAGGATAAACAGAGTGGGATTCAACAGATCCAAGTTGATATTGTCTGGCCTTATCAACCATTAGATGTAAATCCAGTATGGACATGTAAGTGTGGTCATGTTGTAAATAAGGTAGAAATGACCACAAGAAAGATTAACCCATTGACCACCTTATAGTCCACCTCCTAGCACAACTGTTTTACAGTTATGATACAGTTACATGGTCCTTAATAGAAAACCACCTTAACATACCTGACATGGGTCTTCACTACCCATTCTAGTCCAGGTAATGCCTCAGGAGTTTTCAATCACCTGAAAATGGAGAAAGAACAGATCAGTCTTTTGAAGAGGAAATTTTTTTAAAGACATACAAAATAAAAGATAAAGAGATCCTGCATGCAGTTTACACATTACAGGAGAAACATGCAACTTTTAAGAAATTTTAAGTAAAGTTTCATTGTGAACATCAATATGGGGACCTACAGGGACTCATCCTTACACAGTTTTAAATAGCTGAGCAGAAAGCTTTTGGGGTGCAGCAGGAGGTCTAATCTACAGTCATTGAAATTTTACAATGTGTCATTTAAGATGTCAGACTTTGTGCCCAGGTTACATTACAGTTCACTTGTGATGGGCAGGATTATTAAGAGTTATGGCTAATTTATGCGGCAACATATGGTTTTTCTTTTTACAGCTATTTTTATTAAACAAGTTTTGCAAAGTTTTAACATTAAAATTAACAGCTAAAGAATTGTTTATGCAAGTTGCTGTCACAGTTTATGTAAAAGAGAAATATGTGCTATTAAAATCAGACATTTAGGTTACCTTTGGTTTTTTGCGATGCATGTTAGCTTTACACATCCTGATTCTCTTGCGATAATTTTCCTTTAAAAAGGGGGGTATAGAGTGATCTCTTTTCATCAAAACAAGACATAATGCCCTGAAAGCTGACTTCAAACCATGGTTGAAAATTCAGTTATTTACATTTTATCACAATCTACAAATACATTTTTTTGTTGGTGTGTTTTAAAAAGAAAAAAAATGTCCATCATGCACTGCTGCAGGCAGCTTGGCACTTCAATACAAGAGGATTTTTCACCCCCGAGCAGTTTAGGTGGCTCTTAGGGAAGCCATGAGAACCCTGAGAATCAGCATAGAGTAGAAGAGGGACCAACCAATTCTATCACTTCCTCTCTTGGTCTCTTACGAGGGGGTTCAGAGCCAGCCTATCATGCCAAATCCTGCCCCAGCCCAGCTGAGTTATCAGCATTTCTGGGATTCAAAGAGAAACCCTCAAGGGCACCCAGAGTTGGCTGAACTGTCATGTCTAAAGGCAGGTGCTGTCCCCTTCTGAGCTCATACAAATTATTTGGTGTCACACTTTAGAGCCACCTAGGGGCTCTACAGAAGGTGCAAACCAGGCTGGCTCGCACTTTTAAATACTGAGACCTATGTATGGAAACCAATCCAAGTTTCAGCTCAGCTGAGTTGAAAACTCTCCATAAATTATAATTTTTGATAGGATTGGATACAACTGCTTCCAACAACTTCCAGGGGGTGAAAAAGCTTTGGTTATTTTTAAACTAAAACTTAACAACTCCATCAACTTTTTTTTTGGTAAACTTAAAATAAAATCCCCCCCCACCACTTTTAAGAATGTTTCCAACTTTTAACAAGCCCATTAACTTTAGAGTTAATTTAAGTTTATTTGAAAGAGAAAACTATTTTATGGTCCACCCAAAAAAATGACAATTCATCACATTTACTTTGATTAAAAAAGGACTAAACTTTATTGACAAACTGCTGCAGACATTTTGACATAAGTTTAAGCTACCTATTTAGGCAGACTTACACATGTAGCATTTAACCTTCCGAGAACAAAATGGGAGGACGGTACAAATCCAATTAGGACTTTAACTTATGTACAAAGTGGATTTTGATTCCTTTTTCATTCAGCTGCAGTGTCCCTTTTTATATCATGCTAGTGTTGAGACATACTTGACTAACTTGGGAACAGTTCGATATTGACAACCGTCAACTTAAGAAAATCATCAGCTTTTGGCCCCAGCGTCCAAGTGAGCCTTTCATGGAGTGCAGAATCTCAAATGGACAAAATATTTTGTCTTTTTAAATACCGAAAATTTAATTATTAATCCTATGACTGAAAGATTCTTCATGGCTAAAAAGGTCTGCATCAAACTCAATTCAGGAGGCCTTCCCTCCCCACCACCATCAACCTCTTCAAAACCTACTCCCTCCCCCTAAGTATCTCTCAACACAGTATGTCTGGGGCTAGATTTCAAAACCCACGTAATGAAAAAGTCAGTTTTACAAGCCTAATTTTGTTGTTGTTTTATATCAATTAACGTTAAAAATTGCATCAACTATTTAATTCATGAGGATCTTTCGTATTAAAATTTAACCTTAAGATTCAACCGCCATGTGCTTTTATAAAGGAAACATTTTTTAGAGACGTCTGAGCTCACTTTTACATGGTGGTGCCTACTGCCGTTAACGTTTGTGATTTTAAATCTTAAACAGCCCTGAATTTTGAAATGTAGCCTAGTTTGGGATTCTGCAACTACAACTTTACGGGATGCCTCAAATCAAAACTAAGAGAAAGTTAACAAGCCTTTACTTCAGAACCTTTAAGCAAGCAAAGTCACTTTTGAAACTAACAGGTTTGTGTTTTTTTTTTTTACTCAACTTCTTTTTTTATTATAAAAGGTACACTTCTGTTTATATTTAAACAACAAAGAAAAAAGCATCTACACACTTAAAAAATTAATTCAATATTCCTAAATCTATTTTAACTCATTTTAAAATACTACGTACAGAAGCCAGAATGCAGAGTTAAGAATGGAATAAGGTGGGGAGAAGAAGGGGACCACGAAGAAAAACACTTAGACAATTACTTGTCTGTTGTGGGTAAAGCAACAGGAATCCTGGGAGATACAAGAAATCAGTAACAACTTTGCTCATAACTGATATTTTCCCCTCATGTTTGTTTTTAATAACGTCCATATGGGTGCTCTCTGTATGCTCCCTTCACTGGCCTAGCAGGAGGGGCCTTCAGCGACGGCCTGGTCCCATTCCAGTCGTCCTGGCCTGTGGGGAAAACAAAGACAGTTTATAAACCATGTGGCACTTAGGGATGAACAGGGATAGGTCACATAGTAAACATCACCAAAAACACTGCGTTTCTTCTAATGTCTTGACACTTCCCCGGTGTTCCTTGCTTTCTACTTGGCTTGGCCCTATTGGGCAGTCTGGGCAATTTTTCAGTTTTGAGTGGAAAGACAAAAGGGAACAAATTCAAAAAGGCTGCCATTGACTCTGGAGTAATCTCCCACAACAAGGTTCTTCATAGACAAACGTGATCTATACTCCAGTCCCCAAACCTGGAGATACCCAACACACCTTGCTTGAGATAGTGAGAAAGTCAATTTTATGAGTCTGCAATGGCCTTTCCTGTTCCAAAAACAATTTGGCAGGCAGCTCAGGTAAGGCGGGAAAACTTCTCGAAGTCTTTCAGATTGGAAGCAGGCAGCCAGCCCCACTTCCACGCAACAGTAAGTCATGTTTCCTTTTGGAGAAGTGTCCTCTAGCTCTCTGGGAAAAGCAAGCAAGGGCCACTTTCCATGGGGCCCTCCACCAGCAGAGCTGATACTGCTCGCTCTGGTAGAGGGATGTGCAATCAAATGCTGCACTGACAGCACTGTTTAAGATAATTCCAAGGCTGGGCACGATGGCTCACACCTGTAATCCCAGCACTTTGGGAGGCCAAGGCAGGCAGATCATGAGGTCAGGGGTCCGAGACCAGCCTGACCAACAGGGTGAAACCCCATCTCTATTAAAAATACAAAAATTAGCCAGGCATGGTAGCGTGCGCCTGAAATCCCAGCTACTCAGGAGGCTGAGGCAGGAGAATCGCTGGAACCTGGGAGGCAGAGGTTGCAGTCAGCTGAGATTATGTCACTCCACTCCAGCCTGGGCGATAGAGCCAGACTCCATCTCAAAAAAAAAAAAAAAAAAAAAAAAGGTAATTCCTTATCTCCTTTCTTAAGTCGACAGTTGAGAGAAGCCAGACAATGTGGTTCACATCCTCAAATGTTTCTCCTTTGTGACAGGGAAAAGCCTGAGGAATATGATCACATATTTCTAGAGGTGACCTCTTACGAAAATAAATTGCATTTAAGCTTATTCTTCCCACACCTTACACACTCTAGTTCATCCTGAAGTATTTTTCCAGCTGCCTGTATTCACAAGTATCTGCCTCCATCTTTATAGGCCTCAAACTCCTATATAGATCTAAAGTCACACAGAACCCTAATTATACCCCTAGTGTAACACATATGTCCATCACTTTCCAAGTGGCTTCTGGGTATCAACAAGACAGTTTCTTTTTTTTTCCTGACGTATACAGATCATCCTGGACAGTTTATTTTTCTAATTCTGTTAATCAAAGCAGAGATCAGAACAGATTAACTGTGGCAACATCATATCAGGAGCACAAAGAAAAGCCTGCCTCTTCAGTTTGGTCTTTTCTCCAGCAAAACAGAAATGCAATTTAGTCAAACACATACAGAGGCCCCACTGTACTGCCTCACTGATGGTGGGAAATACTTGGGTGCAATCACACTGCCCTTCTTTTTTTTTTTTTGAGACGGAGTCTTGCTCTGTCACCCAGGCTGGAGTGCAGTGGCCGGATCTCAGCTCACTGCAAGCTCCTCCTCTCGGGTTCACGCCATTCTCCTGCCTCAGCCTCCCGAGTAGCTGGGACTACAGGCACCCGCCACTTCGCCCGGCTAGTTTTTTGTATTTTTTAGTAGAGACGGGGTTTCACCGTATTAGCCAGGATGGTCTCGGTCTCCTGACCTCATGATCCGCCCGTCTCGGCCTCCCAAAGTGCTGGGATTACAGGCTTGAGCCACCGCGCCCGGCCTTGCCCTTCTAAATAGTGGTATATGAGCAGAGCAAAGCCGTCTTAGTGACTGGCAACTGTCCAGTGCTATTTCACTAAAACTGGTAAAAACAGTTTCCTTGGGCAAGCAGCTGATTGGCTACTTCATACTGTGCTGAGTTGGGCTCAGCTTGTCTGTCTCTGGGAGGCCCTAAGGGGCTCCTCTTTTTCAGCTAGGGATAAGGGGAGATTGTCAACCAGTATCTTAGTGTGAATTGTCAATTGATGAGCCCCTGCCAAGGACTCTCTGGAAGTCCCTCAGGTATGCTGAAAATACCTCACACTAAAAAGGTAGCTCTAGCTGCATCCACTGCCACACAGTATTCCCAATGAGGCCTATTAACACAGGGCCATAACTGGCTCTTGAGGACACACATGAGCTATGTGTTTTTAACCAAACCTCAGGGAAGGCACCCTTGTCCTGATGCTGCTGCAGCCTCCATAGCTCTTTTGGGATCAAGGACTGTGTGGAGATGTCTTCAAACCAACAAGGAGCTTGGTGCCAGTACTGTCCTGAATTGGCTCTTGCCCCTACAGCCTCTAATCTGATTCCAATAGGCACTATTTCTTTTTTTTGAGATGGAGTTTTGTTCTTGTTGCCCAGGCAGGAGTGCAATGGTGCGGTCTCAGCTCACTGCAACCTCCGCGCTTCCCAGCTTCAAGTGATTCTTATGCCTCAGCCTCCCGAGTAGCTGGGATTATAGGTGCCTGCCACCACGCCCGGCTAATTTTTTGCTAATTTTAGTAGAGACAGGGTTTCACCATCTTGGCCAGGCTGGTCTCGAACTCCTCACCTCAGGTGATCCACCCACCTCGGCCTCCCAAAGTGTTGGGATTACAGGCATGAGCCACCACGCCTGGCCCTAATACTATTCTTGCCCCCCACACCTGGTCTGGCTAGCTGCTTGCCATCTAGGTCCCTTTCAGCTGACATCTCCTTTACAATGACATTCTTTTCAATTAGATCTAAATTTATTTTTTTAATGAAATGGGGTAGATGAGTACAGTTGTGTATGATTAAGTTCTTGTTATCTACCAAAGTGGCCTAGATATTGGCAGCAAAGGCCCAGAAATACAACCCAGGTCTAGCTATTTCCCTGCCTAAAGTAGAAAAAAAATCAACATTAGCTTATAAGTCTGCTGCTCCAATCAGACCAAGCTGGTCTTGAGCCTTCGTTTAAGACACACACTACCCTTCCAAGAATGGCGATACCCCACCTCACTTTAGCAGTCCCTCTTTCTACCATGTACTGCAAAATTGAAGTACCGTGGAACTCTCACTGTCACATCTAGCAAAATCTTGGCCTTCTAAAGGTTTATCCTTAGGTGTGTTTGCCTGACTCTCAATACTTTAGTCACCAGCATTCTCCCAGGCACTTACTTGTACATTCTGCCCCACCACAGAGATAAAGACATACCATAAGCTTCATAAGAATCCTGAACCTCCCCATGTCCATAGTCATAATATTCTGAGTCCCTGAAAGCCAAAGACAGAGTGTTAGGAAGCTACAGAGTAACTATGTTTTAGTTTCACCTTTCTCTCAAATACTTCCACATTTCAGTCATTTTACTATGTGTATTAATACAGGAAAATACTTATTCTGCCCCATCCCTAAACCACAAAATATTTCCAATATATGTATATAGTATGTACTTATAAAATAATTATGACAACTACTGCAAAGAAAAATGGATACCACAGAATATAAAGTGAAAAAGCACAATCCTAAATCGACCCTTTTAATATAGCATACATATACATGTACTCATAGGGCTCACCAGAAGGAAAAAAGAACTGTCTTATCACTGCTGTAGAATTCTGGGACTCTTTTTCAATCAATTCACAGGTAAGCTATATATATGGACACACAAGGAAATAGTCTTAAAGAGAAATGCAGAAAAGAAGCTAAGTTATGGTAATGGAATTCAAGTTTCTTGTAAAATTTTATCAACTTTAATGTGGTTTTGATATTTTAAAATAATAAATCAAAATAATGTCAAGGCATTTCTCCTTGTTTCCATGTAGTCAGCTTGGAAATTTTTCATCTGTTACTCTCAGGTTCTAAATTAAAATTTAAGGTTCAGTTATCCAAATTTACAAACCCAAGTGTGTGCTTCACAGATGTCAAAAGCAGAGGAAAGCATTGCATGGTGGCATGCACCTGTAACCCCAGCTACTAGGGAGGCTAAAGTGGCAGGACTGCTTGAACTCAAGTTCAAGACCAGTCAGAGTTGTGGGGGTTGCACAGGAGATATCCTCAAAAGGTGAACCATTCTGCTCCTCAGGGTTGTGCTGTCTAAATCTCTCTGTTCCTCCAACTCCCTCCATCCATCCTTAGGACACAAAACAGTGCTTATACTGCCTGACTCACCCTTGACTCTGGCTGTAATAGCCTTCGTAGCCTTCGTAACTTTGTTCTGCATATGTATCATCATATCCCTAGAACAACAACCAAAAAAAAAAAAAGAAATAAAAGATCAAAATCATAGAGTAGGAAAGGTAATTACATCCCATGGGAGTAGGTAGGCTTCTGAATTAAAAGGACATGACATTTCCCTCCAAAATGTTAATGCCTAACTGTAGGATAGCCAAAAGAGAAAGGGTTACTAAACAAAGAAAACCCAAACAAATACGATATGCCATAGAACAAGTGTGGGCAGGAAGTACAAAATCGAACTTTAGTATTATCAGTACTAGTAGTAAGAAATTCATTATAAAACACTACATTAAGGTACATCTTATTTCTTGTTTAATCTACAGGCCTATAGTAAAACCATGCCTAAAATGGAAAAATCTTCTAATAGTTCAACATTCACTGCAAGAGAAGAGGGCAGATTGCAAATCTTACAGGCAGCCCATGACACCCACATAAAGGACCGAGGCCCTGTCATTCAATTTCCTTTGGCAGCCTTCTAGGTATTGGGAAAGGGCACATTGTTCAAATTTCTTACATATTCTTCATATGTTTCTGGTGCAGGAGGTGGAGGCAAAGGTATCCTCTGGATGCCCGCTGTCCGTGCTCTTGGTGCTGGAGCACCCCTCACAGTAGGTGGGGGTGGCACGCCTCGAGTCACAGTGGCACCTCTGGTGATGGCTCCCCTTACTGGTGTACCACGTACCAAAGCCCCCCGAGGTGGTCCAACACCACGGCCCCTACAAAATGAAAGTTTATTTTAAATGGAGCTTTTTATAAACAGACTTTTATGTTCTGATTTGTTTATAAATTCTGGAGTTAAGCAGATTTCATGAAGCCTTAACTATTATTAAAGCACGGAGGAATTTACAGGGTAAAGGACCCACACTGCAAGATCCCCCAGGTCCTACAGTGGACCAGTTCATCACTGCACTGCCTTGGGTAGGTCTGGAGAGTCTGAATACTCCATAAAGGTCAGTCACAAAAGGTAGAATTTTAAAGTCAGACCATTAGAAAATGCTAGGATTGTCCAAAATTAGACGACCAAAAGTTTCAGCTAGACTGCAGCACTTGGCTATCGTCAAAGTGCCCAAGAGCTAGAACTTTTTTTTTTTTTTGAAATGGAGTCTTGCTCTATCACCCAGGCTGGAGCGCAGTGGCATGATCTTGGCTCACTGCAACCTCTGTCTCCTGGGTTCAAGCAATTCTCTTGCCCCAGCCTCCTGAGTAGCTGGGATTACAGGTGTATAGCACCACACCTGGCTAATTTTTGTATTTTTAGTAGAGACGGGGTTTCGCCACATTGACCAGGCCGGTCTCAAACTCCTAATGTCAGGTGATCTGCCTGCCTTAGCCTCCCAAAATGCTGGGATTACAGGCGTGAGCCATCATGTCTGGTTGTAGAATTCTATTCTCGATGCAACGTACAAATCCTGAGACCCTTCCTAAGCGAGACATAAGAGCACCACTAAAAGAGATGATACTAGTAGTCAAATTTACATCTTATTTCTGGGTGTCTCCATTATTTTTACCTGGGAACAGGTGGTGGAGGAGGTGCAGCTCCTCGGCCTCTCACTGGCACCCCACGTCCACGAGAGGGTTCAGGTACTCCATTCAAGTAGGACAGCTCTAGAAATTGCTCCTGGCAGATATCATCCATCATGTCCTGGGAATGAAAGATACGAGTATTGTGTAATATCTACAGTTTCTACTGAGAAACCATCCGGCCCATGGGAGCCTTGAATTATAAGAACAGCTTTGAGAGCCCAGATGAGGTCTCACATCATTCATTCTCTGAAGTCAAATGGCACCCTACCTGTCACCTCTTTGAGAAAAGTCTTGACGGCAGACTCCTCATTATTCATAATGTGCTCCCTGCCTAGCTCTCTGGATCACTTCCATTCGTTCTATATATATATATAACCTCCCCACAAGCCAGACTGAACAACTTGTAGTTCAGAGCCTGGCATACTCTTACACATCCATTCTTTGCAAATAGTTTCCTCTTCCTGGAATAATAAAAGCCACTACCATTAATGGAGCTGTATGCACTTGGCTCCATATAATAAACTTTATATAGACTTTTCAGTTTTATCTTCAAAATGTCCCTGAAGTAGGCAGATCTCCACATTTTACAGTTAAGAAAACAGACTCAAAGAGTATACATCAACCAGCTTAAGAACATAGAGCTAATAAATGGCAGACTCTAGATGTGAATTCAGAATTACCTGTCTCAAAATCTAGGTGTTGGATCAACAGGCTTTTTTGTCCTTATACTGTCTTTTTTGTCCACCTGAGGGATTCTTAACTCATCCTTGTAAGACTTGTCTAAATAAGTGTCTCTTGAAAAACCTTCTTTGATGCCACTCCTACAACTCCTCTTTTCTCAAAGTACCACGTAATTCCCTACATGCAAGCACTTACCACATCATTTTAGAATTGTCTGTCACTAAACTGTAAGCTCTTCAGGAGCCATTTTTGTAACTTTACACCGAAGCATAGTCTCAGACATCTGACAGATATTTAAGAAATGTTTGGATGAAAAACCTGAAGTTCAGAAAAATGAAATGATAACCTGTCCAGGAAGACATACAGAGACGGATATACATGGTCCAGTGCTCTTTCTACTGCACTGTGAGGCATTACTGGTAAAATTAATTATTCTAAGGGGAAAATGGAGGGCTCTGGTCACAGATGCAAAAATCATCTCACTTTTTTTTCCTCCACAAGAGGGAAAAATCAAGCCAAATGCCATTTGCAAATCTTTTCACACTTCCTGTTGAGAGCCATTCAGTCTTAATACTTCATGCATTTTTACACATCCCAGATGTATACAGTTTCAATAGATGATGCTAGTCTTTGATGCCCCCCTCAATTGTCCGGCTCCTCCTACCTTACACATTACTGCTGCTTGAGACTCACACCTTGGAGAATCAAGTAACTAATGCCAGACCATTCCTCAGACTCCTCCAACTACCACAGCAACACTGAGGAAACCCACATCTCCCCGGCAGGCATCTTTTTCAAAAGATTCACTTACATGGAAGCCTCATAAACCTAACCCTTCTGAGGAATATGAGGGAGACTAACAATAAAGAGAGGAGATGGGTATTCCCTCTGTAGTCCTTTGGAAATTGAATGCTTGGGTGATCAATAGAACACCCCAAAAAGAGTAAAAAGAATTCCCTTGAGTAAGATTAACCAGCTGTGTTTTTCTCTAGGATACGTCAAATGGTCTGTTTCACGTCGAACATTCTAATGAAGATGAGGTACTTGAAAGCAAAGCAGCTGCGAAGACATTTGAGACTGTTGGCATCCTTGGAGTTCAGCATTACGGGTACAAAATGCCTGAAATTTTTATTTTCTTTGGAGAAGGAGTTTTGTTGCCCAGGCTGGAGTCCAATGGCACAATCTCGGCTTACCGCAACCTCTGCCTCCCGGGTTCAAGCGATTCTCCTGCTTCAGCCTCCTGAGTAGCTGGGCGCCACCACGCCCGGCTAATTTTTAGTAGAGACGGGGTTTCACCACGTTGGTCAGGCTGGTCTCGAACTCTCAACCTCAGGTGATCTGCCCACCTCGGCCTCCCAAATTGTTGGGATTATAGGCGTTACCCACCGTGTCCGGCCCACACTGCCTATAAATTTTTGCTCTATCAATTTTCACATCCTCTGACACTACATTTAGTTCCAACTCCCTCATTTAACATTCAAGAAAACCAAGGACTGTATCTTACCTCCTCTCAGTTTTCTGATGAACACATGACACTTACTCAATTCTAGTTGAATAATATTCCAAATCCTTCATAAGCTTCCAGATTCATCCTTGTTATTAAATATTCAACAGTAGTATGTTAACTCTGACAACCACCTGGCCTTGCTAAAAGGCAAAAACAGTACCATTTCCTATTTATTCAAAGTAACGTTCCAACCAAGTATTCAAAGACAGTAATAAGCAAGATAGATAAACTGGCCTGTCCCATCTCTATCTAGTCCTCAGTTATAGTCTGAAAAAAGCTGCTCACCAATCCGTGAAACATCAACAGTCAACCTCTTCCAAACCAAACTCGTCCTCAGCAAACTCCTCCAGGAAAGAAATCCCTGAGTGTGCTCAGGTCAGAATTTAACTCAGTAACACTAGATGCTATAAGCTTCTTGCTGCTAGCCTCTACTCTCTACAGCATAAACTTCTCGAGTGCAGGGACGCACCTTAGTCACCTTCTTAATACAATCTCCTTGTTCCACACTACTACCAAAATACTCAGCTAGGTGAAGACCCTGTTAAACCGTAGTTAACCAAGTATCAGAATGCAGGCACATTGTGGACCCGAGATACTGACAACAGATACCGGTACACAATGACTACCACATTAGACAAGGAGGGACAGAGTGGCCTTGGAGCATAATGCTTGGAGAACTAGGTACAAGCAATGAACTACCGCAGGAAAATGAACATAAATGCAGAATTTGGTATACATACAGGTTATGCAGAGACCTTAGTTAAGAAACCCTACCTTCACAACAGCATAAGATCCCAGTTCTCTTTTGCTCAGAAGACACAGGATATGGATTTCCTTACCGGTACTAGAAATTTCTTGACTTCCTCCATGGCATGGGCCATAAGAGCATAAGCCTCACATGGGGGTCCAAAGACTTCAATGAAGACATGCAGATCCATATTCAAGTGGGCATATTTGGGGTCTCCACCTTTGCGCAGCTCTTCCTCCTATGGAAAAATGCAGAGAAACGTCACATCACATGGACTAGGGAGAAAACAACACCTTTACCCCTAAGCCAAAGGAACAGCAAGAAATATCCCCAATGTCTAATTAAACTAACAGTAAAGTTTAATTGGTATGAGCTGAGAAGAATTTAAAAAAAAAAAAAAAAAGAAAAAGAAAGAAAAACAGTAAAGTTTAAGAAAGTAAAACAACAGCCAGGCATGGTGGCTCATGCCTGTAATCCCAGCACTTTGGGAGGCCGAGGTGGGCGGATCACTAGGTCAGGAGTTCCAGACCAGCCTGACCAACGTGATGAAGCCTCACCTCTACTAAAAATACAAAAATTAGCTGGGCATGGTGGTGCTTGCCTGTAACCCCAGCTACTCAGGAGGCTGAGGCAGGAGAATCGCTTGAACCCGGGAGTTGGAGGTTGCGCCACTGCACTCCAGCCTGGGCAAGAGCAAGGCTCCGTCTCAAGGAAAAAAAAAAAGTGAAACAAGCTCTGAAGAACAGTAATTTGCACAGCCTGCTAAACTTGCACATGGTCTGCTGCTAACAGTTAACTGTCATCTTAAATCCCTGAGATATCCACTGGAGCTCTTACTAAAAGCATAAAGAAGAAAAACTTAATTCTAGTCTCTATTCAGATAATAGCTGTGTGCCAAGCATTTGTTTTTAAATCTCAGGTAGAGCTGTTAATCACCACGAGCTCTGCTTATCTGCTTATATGGTCTAGGGAGTGCTAGGGGAAGAAAGAAGTCAGGACAGAGAGAAGAAAAGCTCATGTAAATCTCATTAGCTAGAACAACACACTTCAGCCCTAACTATATGCATCTAGTAAGAAATGACCTGAGAAAACAAACACGTGTCCATTAGGCTACATAAAAGGAGGATTGAAAGAATAGGTTTTCGGACTGTAGCAGGCATATCTCATCAAATAAGGTGACCCCAGAAGGCTAAGACCATTCTGTTTTGGTGAGAAGTTTCTTGTCACAGAGTACACAGTATATGCGGCTATGGCATGGGAAAAGACTCATTAGATTCTGTAGTCAGGATTACTCATGGCTCCTTTTGGAATACATTCTTTTAGTGAGCCTCACATTCCAGCCGGCTATAAAACCAACCAACTCATCCTCAAACTCTTCTGCTCTCACAACACTATTGTTCTCACTTTTCCAGGTTACAAAAAAGGGGGTGTGCTGTTTGCCTTTTAGTGTCTTTTGTCTGCTTTAGACTAAGTTTTAGTATATCCAGCTCCCCTTTCAAGTTTTCCCAGACAATCCTACCAATGCGCAAGATGCTACTGCTGTGTCTATTACTATGCAGTCAAAAGTCCAAAAGAAAACTATCACCAGGGCACACCTAGGCTCTTCCAGGGTTGCCAAGCAAGTAAATTAACTTGGTGTATAATCTCTTGCACCCAATGCAAACTTAAAGGAGCCACATTCTGTACATACACAAAATTCTTGCCTCTATAAGGCATCTATACTGCATTCTGGACAAGTAGAAGGCATTAGGATGTCCTCTTGCCTCACTAATGTGAGCTTACCTTGGCTTTGTCTCTCATTGAGCCCTTTCCCAACACAGAGATCTTTGCACCAGTTTCTTCCTGCAGTCTTTTGATTGTATTCCCTTGTGGTCCAAGAATCTTCCCCACAAAATTGAACTGACAGAAAATAAAGGATTTCTAAATATACATGCTACTATATAAAAACATCTCCACATAAATTACCTCATTTGATTTTAAACAACCCTGCAAAGGTAGAGTATTACCATTCCCGTTTTACTGAAGGACGCTGAAGCCATATTAATAAAGTGATTAGTTTAAGATTATGAAACTAGAAAGTGGCAGTTCCTAGACCTGAATTTGGCTTTTCTGATGTATTCTGGCCATCTTCCATAATACACTAAGACCTTTACTATTTTATTTTTTACTTTATTTTGAGACAGGCTCTCACTTTGTTGCCCAGGCCAAAGTGTAGTGACATGATCATGGCTCACCGCAGCCTCGACTTCCTGGGCTCAAGTGATCCTCCCGCCTCAGCCTCTGGAGTAGCCGGGACTATAGGTGCACATCACCATATCAGGCTAATTTTTGTATTTTTTGTAGAGATAGGGTTTTGCTATGTTGCTTAGGCTGGTCTTGAATTCCTGGGCTCAAGTAATCTGCCTGCATTGGCCTCCCAAAGTGCTGGCATTACAGGCATGAGCCACTGTGCCTGTTTATGCATGCCTTAACATACATAAACATTGTTAACGCAGTGACCTCAGAACAGAAGAGACTATATAGCACCCTTTGATAGCATGCTGGATAAACTAAATGTAACTAATTGCTTTCCTTAAAAAAAAAAAAAAAAAAAAAAAAAAGGAAGAAAAAAAGCATTTACTTAAAAGTAAACTTTTAGTAAGAAAATAAAATTAACTTCATCCAATTGAGGATTTGTATTATATTTCCTTTTATTTAGATTTCAGGTTAGTCTTTTGACAGAGAGCAACTCTTCAGGTTTTATTTTTTTTTTTCTTTGAACTTGTAGCCTGAGCAGTCATTAGAGAAAGAAACTTTTTGATAATAAAAAGATTATTACATTTCCTTCCTGGCTATAACTATGTTTAGTTAAGAACTTAGATATTTCAATTGCCAGAAACAGGTACTGCAAGCATGAAAGAGAAGCTTCACAGGCTTAAGTTTCTAAAGCATCACAATCCCCAAGAGTCCATGATTCTCTCGTAACTATAAAGATAACTCAAAGATGCAAGGCACTTTTTGCCTTACCTTGGGATACTGCTTGACAGGTATCAGCACTCGCTCTTTCAGTTTCATGTTCTTATGAGAAAATAAATCCAAGTAATTCTCTTCATCGTCCTTTTTTGAGTCTCCTTTCTGAATCTTCTCAATTTCTGAATAGGAAAAACAATTTAAATTTTTGCTCTGGTAAATAAAAGCAAATTTTGAAGTCTGCTTAAAGCAATAACATGAAGTACCATATAGTGAGACCAAATAGTACACATGAATGTGCCAATTTCAGAAAGAAACTAGCTGAAAGTACTAAAGTTATATGAAGTTGATTAGAAAGCCCAAAGCCTGCTTCTAATAAAAGCAGTGCTCTTCTAACCTCACCTGAAGCCTCACGTGAGAATAGAGACATTTAAATGTTTCTTAAATCGATTTAACAAAATTAATTGGGTGAGATGGGGAAAGGAGAATAAAGAAACAAACAAAAAATTAAAATCTGCATCAAGACAAAATATAATCTTACCTTGAAAAAAGCAAAAATCAATAATCTAAATATACAATGGATAGTTCCATTAAAGTTCCACAGTGACATTAGTACTCTAGATACTAGTCCTTAAGAGTCTGAAAGACCTTGTTCTTATTCTGCTCTCACTAGTCGTGTGACGTAAGAGAAGTTAATAAAATATGTAGATATGCCTAATTAAAGGCAATTTTTCATAAAGTACTTAATATATTGTCACCATTATCTAGCCCAAATTCAGCCAATGTCTAAACGATACAAAATGCACCAGGTACTTTTTTGAGACGGAGTTTCACTCCTGTTGCCCAGGCTGGAGTGCAATGGTGCAATCTTGGCTCACCGTAACCTCTGCCTCCTGGGTTCAAGCGATTCTCCTGCCTCAGCCTTCCAAGTAGCAGGGATTACAGGCATGTGCCACCATGCCCAGCTAATTTTGTATTTTTAGTAGAGACGGGGTTTCTCCATGTTGGTCAGGCTGGTCTTGAACTCCCGACCTCAGGTGATCCACCTGCCTCAGCCTCCCAAAGTGTTGGGATTACAGGCGTGAGCCACCGCGCCCGGCCAGCCACAAAGTACTTTCTAAAAAAACATTTTATTGAAGTATAACTGATATGTAAAAACCCATACATAATTAATGTATACAATTCATGATGAGTTTGGAGATAAGTATACACCCATGAAACTATCACCACCATCATGGCCACAGACATATCCATCATCACCCAAAAGTACTTTCAATTCGCAGGTTAAGACAGTTTCATTAGATAGAAACTTGGCATACAAAAAGATTTCCTACCATTAAGGAACTTCATTCATTGAGTGACTGCAAGTGTTTGAGTGCTTCCTACGGTATGGAGAGGCAGATGAAAGGAGAGCTATAATAGGTACAATCATTAACCACTATGGAGGACTTACTAAGAGCCAGGCATCTGTCTTGCAAAGCACAGGAGATACAACAGAGCGAGTCAGACTGGTCTCTGTCTTCACTGTTTATATACTGGAGTTCCCAGACTATAGGGGTGGCAATGAAGTATAGTTAAGTGCTATAACAGGAGTTCTAATAGAGATGAGGGAAAAGTGCCAAGGAATGAGCAGCAACTGAAAGCTTATATGATTCACTGAGGATAGTTAAAATACATATACTCCCTAAAATCAGTGGAACATTCTAAATATCAGAGAATAGTCTGTAATAGAATATTACATAATATTCCCATGTTCTAGAATTTTAAGACTAGGGTTCCCAAACTTCTTCATGCATCAGAATCACCTAGAAGAGGGCTTATTAAACTAGACTGCTGGGCCTCAAACCCAGTCTGGGATTTGTGTTAGGAATTTGCAATTCCAACAAGTTCCCAGGTAATTCTGATACTGCTGGTGCAGGGACCATACTTTGAAAATCATTGGCTTAAAGTATAAACATACCCTACCTCAAACACGTTCTGCAAATGTATACCCTTAACAGTTTTTATTTATTTACTAATTATTATTATTTTTTGAGACACAGTCTCGCTCTGTCACCCAGACTGGAGTGCAGTGGCACAATCTCTGCTCACTGGAACCTCTGCTTCCCGGGTTCAAGCGATTCTCCTGCCTCAGCCTTCCAAGTAGCTGGAACTACAGGCATGCACCACTATGCCCGGCTAACTTTTTTTTTTGTATTTTTAGTAGAGATGGGGTTTCACCATGTTGGCTGGGCTGGTGTGACTTCAAGTGATCCACCCACCACAGCCTCCCAAAGTGCTGGGATTACAGGTGTGAGCCACCGCACTGGGAGTTTTTAAAATAAATGTTGAGAGAGGTGCAGCTCTGAAATATATAGATGAAGCAAAGTAACGGACTCAGACATGCTATATAGAATTTAGAATTTCAGACTGAAGTCTTGTTTGTTAAAAAGCCTAATTTCAGATGCTATACTATACCATGAACTAATAGAGCACATAACTCTCTGGTTTCCTGACAATTAAAATTGCTGACGAACTATAAATATCCTTAATTAAAACCTTTAATCCTACAAGAAGAACTGTAAATGACAGTACTCTTCACAATCTTATGTTTCACTGCCTGGAACAGAAAACAAATTTGACCTTACAATTAATAGAGTAATGCTTCATTCAACACTTTACTTGTGAAGGTAATCCTAACCCTAACCCCTACTGTTTGGTGGCAGATCCTGACCTCTACCTCTTTTCTCCTGCTGTTAATATAAACTTTTTCTGATCAATCTTTTTGAGCCTACTGTACTTGACTACACCACTTTCTAAGTTCTCAGACTGGAAAACTTAGGTACTCAATCCTCGAAGTCCTAGAAGAACAAAGATGCCATAATTCTGATCTGAGAACATCGCCAAGGAGTTTTTAATAACATGGAACAGGCCGGGAGTGGTAGCTCACGCGCATAATCCCAGCACTTTGGGAGGCCAAGGTGGGCAGATCACCTGAGGTCAGGAGTTCAAGAACAGCCTGGCCAACGTGGTGAAACCCCGTCTCTACTAAAAAAAAAAAAAAAAATATATATATATATATATATACATATATAGGCCAGGTGCAGTGGCTCACGCCTGTAATCCCAGCACTTTGGGAAGCTGAGGTGGGCGGATCACTTGAAGCCAAAAATTCGAGATCAGCCTGGTCAACATGGTGAAACCCTATCTCTGCTAAAAATACAAAAATTAGCCAGGCATGGTGGCATGTGCCTGTAATCCCAGCTACCCAGGAGGCTGAGGGAGGAGAATTGCTGGAACCCGGGAGGCAGAGGCTGCAGTGAGCCAAGATTGTGCCACTGTACTCTAGCTTGGGCGAGAGGGCGAGACTCCATCTCAAAAAATTATATATAGGCCGGGCGCAGTGGCTCACGCCTGTAATCCCAGCACTTTGGGAGGCCGAGGCGGGCAGATTACGAGGTCAGGAGAT
Source organism: Theropithecus gelada (assembly GCF_003255815.1). NCBI lineage: Eukaryota > Metazoa > Chordata > Mammalia > Primates > Cercopithecidae > Theropithecus > Theropithecus gelada. The sequence goes on along the minus strand of NC_037668.1, from coordinate 59,522,017 downwards.
GGAGACCATCCTGGCGAACACGGTGAAACCCCGTCTCTACTACAAATACAAAAAAATTAGCCAGGCGTGGTGGCGGGCGCCTGTTGTCCCAGTTTCTTGGGAGGCTGAGGCAGGAGAATGGCGTGAACCCAGGAAGTGGCAGAGCTTGCAGTGAGTGTGAGCAAACATCGCACCACTGCACTCCAGCCTGGGCGACAGAGCGAGACTCCGTCTCAAATATATATATATATATGTGTGTGTATATATATGTGTGTATATATGTGTGTATATATGTGTATACATATGTGTGTGTATATATGTACATATGTGTGGGTGTGCACACATATATACACACACACATATAAATAGCCAGGCATGGTGGTGGCTCACACCTGTAATCTCAGCTACCTGAGAGGCTGAGGGCATGAGAATTTCTCGAACCCAGGAGGCAGAGGTTGCAGCAAGCTGAAATCATGCCACTGCACTCCAGCCTGGGCAACAGCGCGATACTCCATCACAACAACAACAAAAGAAATGTGGAACAAATTAGATACTTCATTTTATCTATGTCGCTTTGTGCTTCCTAGGGCTACCATTGAGTTAGAACTTTCGGCTATATTTTATACCACTTTCCAGAAATCTTGGTCAGTGCAAGACAACTCAAAGTCTGTTAATCTGTTATACTCCTACAGGAAGGTGTGTTTATATGCAATGTAATACACTCTGTGAATTTAAGGCCTTTCATTTTTTCATTTCTTAAAGACCATTGTGATAATATAAGACCTTTCTATAACATGGATTCTTCTATTTTTGAACTAGTCAGATCTTAGAATCCTTCTGTCATATGATTTCACAACTTTTTAAAGAACAGCAGTGGCCAGGCATGGTAGCTCACACCTGTAATCTCAGCATTCAGGGAAGCTGAGGCAGAAGGATCACTGGAGCCCAGGAGTTTGGGACCACGGCAGGTAACATAGTGAGACCCCTTCTCTACAAAAAAATAACAAATTAGTCAGGCATGGTGGTATGTGCCTGTGGTCCCAGCTATTTGGGAGGCTGAGACAGGAGGATAAGGAGTTGGAGGCTGTAGTGAGCCAAGATCATGCCACTGCTCTCCAGCCTGGGTGAAAGAGTAAGGCCCTGTCTCAAAGAAAGCAAAGCAAAGCATTTTTAGAGAATTCAGAGAAGGATCATTTAAATAAAACAGAGGGTTGAAAAGAGAATCCGAATTTTAACCTACAAAGCAAAACACTGGTTGGGCACAGTAGCACGTGCGATTGTAATCCCAGTGCTTTGGGAGGCTGAGGCAGGATGACTGCTTTGGGCCCAGGAGCTTGAGATCAGCCTGGGCAACACAGCGAGACTCTGTCACTACCAAAAATAAATATATAAATAAATAAATATTTTTTAATTAGCTGGGTGTAGTGGTACATGCCTATAATCCCAGCTACTCAGGAGGCTGTGGTGGGAAGATCGCTTGAGCACAAGAGTTCAAGGCTGCAGTGAACTATGATGACTGTGCAACTGCACTCCAGTTTGGGTGAGGAAGGGAGACAGGAGAGCAGAAGGGAAGGAGAGGGGAGGGGAGAGGGGAGGAAGGGAGAAAGGGAGGAAAGGAGGGAGAAAGGAAAGGAGGAGGGAAGAGAGGGGGAACGAGGGAGTGGGCAAGGAGGGGATGAAGGGAGAGAGGGAGAGGGAAGAAAAGGAAGCAAGCAGAAGACTAAGAAGCTACTTGAGCTTTCAAGACAGGTGGAGGGGGCCAGGTGCTGTGGCTCACGCCTGTAATCCCAGCACTTTGGGAGGTTAAGGCGGGTGGATCACCTGAGGTCAGGAGTTCAAGACCAGCCTGACCAATATGGTGAAACCCCATCTCTACTAAAAGTATAAAAACGAGCTGGGCGTGGTGGTATGCTCCTGTAGTCCCAACTGCTTGGGAGGCTGAGAGAACTGCTTGAACCCGGGAGGCGGAGGTCACAGTAAGCCGAGACTGCGCCACTGCACTCCAGGCTGGGTGACAGAGCAAGACTCCGTCTCACAGAAAGAAAAAAAAGGGGGGGGGGCACTTCATTGTTCTCTTTTTTTAAGACAGGGTCTCACTTTATCACCCAGGCTGGAATGAGTGGCACAATCATGGCTCACTGTAGCCTCAACCTCCTGGGTTCAGGCGATCTTCCCACCTCAGCACCCCCAGTAGCTGCAACCATAGGCGTGTGCCACCACGCCTAATTTTTTTTTTTTAATAGAGACGGGGTCTCCCTATTTTGCCCAGGCTGGTCTTGAACTTGTGGGCTCAAATGATCCTTCCACTTCGGCCTCCCAAAGTGCTGGGATTATAGGCGTGACCTACTGTGCCCACCTTTTTTTTTTTTTTGAGACAGAGTCTCGTTCTGTCGCCCAGGCTGGAGTGCAGTGGCGCGATCTCGGCTCACTGCAAGCTCCACCTCCCGGGTTCACGCCATTCTCCTGCCTCAGCCTCCCGAGTAGCTGGGACTACAGGCGCCCACAACCGCGCCCGGCTAATTTTTTGTATTTTTAGTAGAGACGGGGTTTCACCGTGGTCTCGATCTCCTGACCTTGTGATCCGCCCACCTTGGCCTCCCAAAGTGCTGGGATTACAGGCGTGAGCCACCGCACCCGGCCTTTTTTTTTTTTTTTTTTTTAAAAAAAAAGATGGGTTCTCTACTGCCCAGGCTGAAGTACAGTGACACCATCATAGTTCACTGCAGCCTCGAACTCCTGAGCTCAAGGGATCCTCCCACCTCAGTCTCCCCAGTAGCTAGGACTAAAGGTACATGCTACCTGACCCAACTGGGGCTGAATATTTATTTGATGCCTACTATGTATCAAATATCATAGAACTATTACCTCACTAATCCTCAAAAATAACTCAGTGAACTGAGTTACCTACATCTGAGGAAACAAAAACTCAAAGAGGTTAAATAACTCAGTGAACTGAGTTACTTACATCTGAGGAAATAAAAACTCAAAGAGGTTAAATAACTATCTCTAGGTCATAAAATTGTTAAAGTAACAGATTAAGAATTAAAAACCCAGGCCTGGCTGGGCACAGGGGCTCACATCTATAATCCCAGAACTTTGGGAGGCCGAGGTGTGAGGACTGCTTAAGCCCAGGAACTTGAGACCTGCCTGGGCAACAGAGTGAGACCCCATCTTTACTAAAATGTAAAAAAAAAAAAAAAAATTAAATTAAATTAGCTCGGTGTGGTGGTGTGTATCTGTTGTCCCAATTACTAGAGAGGCTGAGGCAGGATGATCACTTGAGACCAGGAGTTGGAGGCTGCAGTGAGCTATAATGGCGCTACTGCATTCCAGCTTGGGTGACAGAGCAAGACCCTGTCTCTAAAAAAAATTTAACAAAAAACTTTAGAAAACCCCCAAAACTCAGGCCTTCTCGCTCTTTTTTTTTTTTTTTGAAACGAAGTCTCACTCTGTCGCCCAGGCTGGAGTGAAGTGGCGCAATCTTGGCTCACTGCCACCTCTGCTTCCCGGGTTCAAGCAATTCTCCCTGCCTCAGCCTCCCGAGTAGCTGGGATTACAGGCGTCTGCCACCATGCCCAGCTAAATTTTGTATTTTTAGTAGAAACAAGGGTTCACCATGTTGGTCAGGCTGGTCTTCAACTCCTGATCTCAGGTGATCCACCCACCTAGGCCTCCCAAAGTGCTGGGATTACAGGCGTCAGCCACCACACTGGGCCTCTTCTAATTTCATGCTTTTCCTATTGTCTCTTGATGAGTGTGTGTTTGTGGGGGCACACTTTATTTAAGCAAGGAAGAGCTGATTTTAATAAAATTTTGGGAAGTACAATTTATACCCTCAGACACTGGTATGTAGCCTAAAGGTAATAAAGAGGCTTTATGGGTGTCTCAGATGTTCAGTGGTCTGATGGTCTTTCTTTTTTCTTTTTCAACTCTGTATGTCTCTCCTTGTCCTTGCTTTCCCTGGAGAGCTAGGGTAGACTGAAACGGGAAGAAAAAAAATCAAGGAGGAGTTTCCTAAAAATGGTTCAACCTCAGGCAAAAGTACTTTCTAGATAACCCTTTTGGAACTGACTCCTTTAAGTAATCTCTGCTTGGGTCTCTGGAGACCTTGGATGTCCCAAGAGCCACAGAAAACAAAGCTGAGGTGTAAACTACACAAGAGGTGACCCATTTGTTTCCTGGCCACTTAGAATAATCATCTTATCCACTGCCTTCTATATGTCAGGAATTTTGTATTTATTATCTCACTTCGTCTTTGTAACCAGTATTATCTTCATTTGACAGATGAAGAAACTCAGGCTCAGAAAAGTTATATAACTTGTCCAAGATCTCAAAACTAATTAGTGACATAGCAGACACTTAAACCCAAGTCACTTCTTATACCAAAGAGAGTAAATTCAATTAACCTTTTGACATTTCCTTCATCTTTTACTATAACTTAACCTTTCCCACCCCCCCCTTTTTTTTTTTTCCCCCAACCAGACTGCAAGCTTCCATGTTGCTTAATACGTCTCCGAGGAAAGAACACAGGTTTTGAAGCTAGACAAAACGGGTTTGATTCCCAGCTCTCCTACATGCTTGGTGTATGACTTTAAAAGAGAATGTTAATAAGAAAAACGGTAAGAGAAAAAGAGAGAGGGCGAGAGAGAGATGTAATGTATTAAAAAATGTTAATACTAGAGAAGTTTGGGAAAATTACATACGAACTTTATCAACTAGGCTGGGTTAACTAAAAACAAATTACTACAAATATATCATTAACTGAACTTTTTTTTTTTTTGAGACAGGGTCTTGCTCTGTCGCCCACACTTGAGTGCAGTGCACGCTTGAGTGCAGTGGCGCAATTTCAGCTCACTGCAACCTCTGCCTCCTGGGTTCAAGTGATTCTCCTGTCTCAGCCTCCCAAGTAGCTGGTGACTACAGGCACGTGCCACCACATCCGGCTAATTTTTCTATTTTTAGTAGAGGCAGGATTTCACCACGTTAGCTAGGATGGTCTCGATCTCCTGACCTTGTGATCAATCCGCCTTGGCCTCCCAAAGGGCTGGGATTACAAGCGTGAGCCACCGCGCCCGGCCAACTGAACGTTTGATATGGCTTACATAAGGAATAAGATAATGGTCAAGATTTTCTAAGGTGTCCAGAGCAAGTGTTTCTAGAAGAGCAAGATTCTCAGCAGAATTGATCTAAAAGGTCAGGGTTCATTTCATACCCCCCTCTAGAGCCACCCAATATACTTGGTTCCACACTTCTAAACACAGCACTTCTCCTTTGCCTGTTGTTTAACAATCTCTGGATTCCTTCCACTGCTGAGTATCTATAATTCTTAGTACAGAACAATGCTTGATACACAATAGGGATCTATAACCATTAACCAAATTAAAGAAATGTACTGGCTGGGGCGCGGTGGCTCACACCTGTAATCCCAGCACTTTGGGAGGCCAAGGTGGGTAGATCACGAGGTCAGGAGATCGAGACCATTGTGGCCAACATGGTGAAACCCTGTTGGGGTTTAGTTAAACCCTTTAAAGATTTAAAGACTTACTCTAGCTAAATCTAAAAATTGGGCGTGCTGGCGTGTGCCAGCATTTGCCTGTCGTCCCAGCTACTCAGGAGGCTGAGACAGAAGAATCGCTTGAATCCGGGAGGCAGAGGTTGCAGTGAGCCAAGACTGCATTACTGCAGTCCAGTCTGAGTGACAGAGTAAGAACCTGTCTCAAAAAAAAAAAAAAAAAAGAAGTACTGTTAACACCCTCAACTTCCCTTAAACAACTCACATAACTTTATCATCCCCAAATTTGTAATTCTCACCATTTCTGTTGGTATCATCTTTTAGAATCAGAAGTCCGGTAAGCTTACTATTACGAAACAACTTCATTCGTTCTATTTAACAAATTACTGTTTCGAGCAAGAGCACAAGGCCAACAGGTTCTTTACCTTTTTTGGAATCATGGGTCCCTTTGAGAATTTGATGGAAGCTACTGATTAGCAACCCAGAAAAAAATACAAATTTACAATATATTATATACAATATTGGCTATGGGTATAGAAAGCTTGGGTATTGGTTTAAGAAAAAAAATCCCCCAAAGGCCTGTTAAGAGCCCTTTCATAGGGGCTCAAATGTTTACATTCCAGGACAGTAGAATACTCTGCCATACCGACCATGGTCTCCCAAATCTTTTCCTTAGTGCACAATTTAGAGCTTAGAGCTTCGTGTCTTTGAAAAAAGTTTTTTTTTTTAAATTTTAAGGCAACTGTAGATTTATGTGCAGTTGTAAGAAATAACAGTGATCCTGTATACTTCAGTTTTCCCCCTAACATTTTGCATACCTGTATCACAATCAGAAAATTAACATTAAGAAAATTTGTTGTACAGGTTTCATTAAAAAAAAACAAATTAAGAATTCATTGACTTTATTAGGATTTCACCAACTTTACATGCACTTATTTGTTTGCTTAGCTCTATGCAATTTAATCAGATTCATGATTCATGATTAAACTGACCACCACCACAGTCAAGATACAGAACAGTTCCATCGTGAGGATCCTTACCCTTTGATAGCCAGTCACCGTCTTCCCTCATCTCTCACCACTGGCTACCACTAATCTAGTCTTCATCTCCACTATTTCATTTCTCAAGAATGTTATATTCATGAAATCATACAGTACATAACCTTTTGAGACTGGCTTTCTTTACTCAGCTTAATTCTCTTGTGATCAATCAAGTTGCTACATTTATTAACAGTTCCTTTTTTTTTTTTTTTTTAAACTGCAGAGCACCATTCCATGGTATGGGTGTGCCAGTTTATTTACCTACTGGAGGCATTTGGTTTGTTTCCAGTTTTTGGCTACTACAAATAAAGCTGCTGTGAACATTCATGTACAGGTTTTGTGTTAACCTGAGTTTTAATTTCCCTGAAATAAATACCCAAGAATGCAACTGTTGAACTATATGGTAAGCACATTTATTTATTTATTTTTGACACAGGGCCTCACTGTTGCCCAGGCTGTAGCGCAGTGGCATGATCTCAGCTCAAGGCAGCCTCGACCTCCTGGGTTCAAGCGATTCTTCCACCTCAGCCTAAGACCAATCTCCTGGGTTCAAGCGATCCTTCTGCCTCAGACTACCGAGTAGCTGGGACTACGGGTGTGTGCCGCCATTCTCAGCTAATTTTTAAATTTTCTGTAGAGACAAGCTCTCACTGGGACTCAAGCAATCCTCTCACCTTGGCCTCCCAAAGTCCTGGGATTATAGGCATGAGCCACCAGACCCAGCCAATAAGCACATTTAGTTTCGTTAAAGACAAACAAACAAACAAACAAACAAAACCTGCACTGGTCTGGGCGTGGTGGCTCACACCTGTAACACGGGTAGTCTGAGTGTTAGTACAGTGGGAGGCCAAAGCGGGAGGATCACCAGGTCAGGAATTCGAGACCAGCTTGGCCAACATGGTGAAACCCCATCTCTACCAAAAATACAAAAAGCAGCCGGGCATGGTGGCGGGCGCCTGTAATCCCAGCTACTCGGGAGGCTGAGGCAGAATTGCTTGAAACCGAAAGGTGGAGGTTGCAGTGAGCCGAGATTGCACCACTGCACTCCAGTCTGAGTGACAGAGCAAGACTCCGTCTCAAAAACAAAAACAAAACTGCATTATCACAGACAAATGTATACTTAATGATATTCTGCTTAATCTTACTAGGCTTTGTTTTACAGAAATAGTATTATACCATATGTAGTCTTATGGGATGTACTTTCTTCATATAACATTAGATTTTGGAGATTTCTCCATGTTGTTGCCTGTAGTTCATCCATTTTCACTGCTGTACAAATACTTTCTTTTCTTTTTCTTTTTTCTTTTTTTTTTTTTTTGAGATTGAGTTTCACTTGTTGGCTAGATCTCAACTCACTGCAACCTCTGCCTCCAGCGATTCTCCTGCCTCAGCCTCCCAAGTAGCCAGGATTACAGGCACCTGCCACCACACCCAGCTAATTTTTGTATTTTTTGTAAAGACAGGGTTTCACCATGTTGGTCAGGCTGGTCTCGAACTCCTGACCTCAGGTAATCCACCCGCCTAGGCCTCCCAAAATGCTGGGATTACAGGCATGAGAAACTGTGCCCAGCCAAATATTTTCTATTGTAAATCTATCACATTAGCCAATGAATGGTGACACAAGTTGCAACATTTTGTGAACAAGGCACACCATTTTATGAATCAAGTACTCATGTATAAGTTTCTTTGAGCACATTTCTAGAAAAGGTGTTCTCGGTTTTTTTTTTTTTTCCAGACAGAGTCTCGCTCTGTTGCCCAGGCTGGAGTGCAGTGGTGCGATCTGGGCTCACTGCAACCTCTGCCTACTGAGTTCAAATGATTCTCCTGCCTCAGCCTCCGAAGTAGCTAGGATTACAGGCACCCACCACCACGCCCGGGGAAATTTTTTGTATTTTTAGTAGAGAAGGGGTTTCACCAAGTTGACCAGGCTGGTCTTGAACTCCTGACCTCGTGATCTGCCCACCTCAGCCTCCCAAAGTGCTGGGATTACAGGCGTGAGCCACCGGCCCGGCCCTTATTTTCCAGTTTCAATAGCAGGTTTTGCTAGCCCTGTGGAATGAACTGGGAAGGTCTTAATGTATTTCTAGAGAATATTGTAAATAAAGGAATTAACTATTTTGAAGTTTCAACAGACTTTGTAAAATGTTTTCCACTTTTTCCATCCTTCTGAAGGATGGATTTTTGATTATCCCTCCAAGATCTTTTGCAGATTGCTAATCTATTCAAAATGTTTATTCTTGAGTCACTTATACTAACTTATATTTTACTAATTGTAGAAAGTAGAAAAAGAGGCCGGGCGCAGTGGCTCATGCCTGTAATCCCAGCACTTTGGGAGGCCCAGATGGGCGGATCACCTGAAGTCAAGAGTTCGAGACCAGCCTGACCAACATGGAGAAACCCCGTCTCTGCTAAAAATACAAAATTAGCCGGGTGTGGTGGCACATGCCTGTAATCCCAGCTACTAGGGAGGCTGAGGTAGGAGAATCGCTTGAACCTGGGAGGCAGAGGTTGCGGTGAGCCAAGATTGCGCCACTGCACTCCAGCCTGGGCAACAAGAGCGAAACTCCATCTCAAAAAAAAAAAAAAAAAGAAAAAAAAAGAAAAAGAACACTGACATATATAACAGCATTTTACTTAGTATATAAATACATTAACACAATAAGGTAAATTATTTCTCTTCCAGAAAACAAAGATGGATGATTGAATCCTTATGTCTGCAAATACATTCGACTGTCGTCGCTGCTAAATATCAATCTGTTTAACACAGAAGTCTATATTCAAAATCTACATCCCTCAAAGTTTTGTCTTTTTTTTTTTATACTTTCAAATACACTTTTTTTTTGGGTCACCTATCATCCCAGCTAGATTTTAATATTTTGTCCAATTATAGCTTACTTTTAAAGTACAATTTGCAGCAGGCACTACAGTGAGGGAACGGGGAAGGTGTGTAGACTGACTAAAAACCCTGGTTATGCTGCTTACTAATTTTGTTACCTTAGGCAAATTATTAATCTCTGGGTGCCTTGGTTTCCTCATCTGTAAAAATGAGGATAATAAAAGTTCTCATTTCATAGGTTAAATATTTAATGTAAAGTGCTCAGACCTCAAACATGAAGTCTTAGCTATATTTTTCTTCCATGTGTTCTTTCTTCCTCTCCTTTTTTGCGATGGAGTTTAGCTCTTGTTGTCCAGACTGGAGTGCAATGGCGCAATCTGGGCTCCCTGCAACCTTCGATTCCCAGGTTCAAGCGATTCTCCTGCCTCGGCCTCCAAAGTAGCTGGGATTACAGGCATGCGCCACCACGCCAGGCTAATTTTGTATTTTTAGTAGAGACGGGGGTTTCACCATGTTGGTCAGGCTGGTTTCGAACTCCTGGCCTCGTGATCCGCCCGTCTGGGCCTCCCAAAGTGCTGGGATTACAGGCGTGAGCCACCGCGCCCGCCCCTTCCATGTGATCTTACCAGAGCTTAAATACTACTATTCTATCTTCTCAAAGTCTCACTTCCTCACAATGGGTTGCGACTTCACTGCAATCCCCTTGCAAGATAATTCAGAAATACCTTAAAAGCCAGGCTCAACATATACTAACACTTACCCATGCTAGAAGGAATTCATACATCCCAAACCAACATTACCTCAACCACACTTCTCCAATTTCAGTTGGGTTTAAAAAAAAAATACATCCAGAAAGCCCAGGTTAAAAATAAAGAGCGCTCCTCTCTTAGTTAAGCAGTGAGGGAAGGCTGAAAATTCTAAGTAACTTTTAAGGATCAATAGTTTTTGACAGTTATCTTAAGAAAGCATATAAAAGATGAACACCACACTGGTAAAGATCCCTTACCTTACAGTGTTGGGAGACAGAGAACAAAGAGAGGTAGATAATATTTTCATAATGAACTGTCCATTAACCTTCCCAAAGAGTCCAACTACTCATTCAGTGTTGAAGGATGTGAATTTTTACTTGCTTACTAAAATTTAGGTATCATAATATTTATTAAAATAATGTTTTAACTTGAAGCGAAGGTCACACAGCTTTAGGGAAAAATCAGAGCGACTAGGTGACTGGCTAGTGCTGATCAAGAAAACAGCGCTAATCTACAGAACAAAGACTCTCATTTCTAATTTATTTCACTACTGAATCAAAAATGTAAAAAAACAGCAACAAAAAGACTAAGTCTTTCAGTACAAGCATCATGCCACTTCTCTCAATTTCTGTCCATCTCGTTGGGAAACGTTATGTGAACTACGCGGGAGACCCTATCGTCCCATTTCACTGTCTCTAGGGTTATTTCACTCCTTCTTCCATGATAGTGAACACACGCTGTAAAATGAAAGAGGACAACCTTCAGGCTCAGTAGCAATTCTTACTTTATCAGCCTTAGTCGGAAATCTGATTCGGAAACCTCAAGTTCCGATCCCATAAATCGCTCCTTCCTCCCAGCAACTTAAGCTGCGGTTACCGCTAAGTCCGGCTCGGCCCCAGCGACAGCGAGGCGCTGGACAGGGTATTCCAGCCTCACCCCACCTCACCTCGGCCCTTCCTCCCACGGTCCCTCCCCGCTCCGGCTGTCTTCACTTCCTACACCTCGGTCGAGGCGCTCATCGCCACCCGCGATCAAAAAGGGTTTCCCTTCGGGAAAGGGGGAAATACAGGTTAATTTCTGGAAGAATCTGTGCGCCCGGCAGCCGCAAGAGGAGGGAGGAGGGAAGAGTCGGGAAAGGGGCGGGGAGCTCAGCACCATCCATCAAGACGTTAGCGCTAGGAGATCGCAAAGTCGCCTTTGGGCCTCCACTGCAGCCTAGAAATTCTCCCACGCACTCCGGGTTGAGGTGGGAATGTGGAATCCAGGCTCCCAAAGATGAGGATGACACCGGAGCTCCCGACTGCCTCGGTCCCGAGGGGGCGGGAAGCGAGAGGAACAAAGCCAGGGCCACTCATGCCCCAGGATGGCCGGGCGACCCAGAGGGACCCAGGAGGCCCCCTTACCTGCCGTCAGCAGCTGCATGGCGTGAGTGAAGGACGGGTCGAGCGAGTCCTTCTCGGCCATGAGTTCTGGCAGGTACTTGTTCTCCGGCTCCATCTTCACCGAGGCTGTGGCCGAGGGGGGCAGCAGCGGGGTCGGCGCTGGCCCGCCCACTGTCGCGTCGGGACCCGTGGCCGAGGGCGGCAGCAGCGGTGGCGGCTGCGTAGCGGGCGAGGCCCGGGCGCCCCCGCGGGACCCCCCTCCGCCTCCCCGGGATCGGTGAGGCAGCGGCGGCTGCCGAGACGGCGTCTGACGCACCGAGGGGTGGGCACCGGAGGGGTCCATGGAGCCGCTGCGGCCCGAGGACCGGCTCATGCGCGCGGCGGGGTCGTCCCGGCGCTGCATCGGGGAGGATGTGCGAACCAAGGAGCGAGAGAGCGACGCGGCAGCGGCGGAGGCCCAGGTGGCGGTTGGCGGGGGTGGGAGAGCGGGAGCAGTAGCGACCGAAGCCGACCCGAGCGACCCAGCGAGAGAGAGCACCGGAAATGAGGCGGCGCGCGTGCGCAGCCAGTCACCGGCACCGCCCTTGGGTTTCTCCGCGGAGAACAAAGTCCCCAGTCCGGCCACGGCGCCTGCGCACCGCCGCGGCGTCCGAAGAAGTCGCCCCCTGACTCTGGCTTTCCCTCCGCGCCCGCCAGGCCAGAGCTTGACGCGCATGCGCGGGAGGCCGCAGGCTCCGTTCGTTTCCTTTTCCACGTGACTCGGCGCTAGCGGGACACGTGTCTCCTCCCTCTTCTGGCCTAGTGCGTGGAGGGGGCGGGAGCTGTGGAATGTCTTTGTCTGCGCGCGGGCCCGCGGAGTGTGGGGCGGGAGACCTGTTACTCGCGGGGCCACGCCCTCTCCAACGGCTGAGCAGCGGAGGGAGGCTGTGGGGAGTGGGGTGGGGAGTGGGGTGGGGATGGAAGTGGGGTGGGGGGCGGTCACCGAAGTAAGGAAATAAAAGGAGACTGCCGTGAGGGACACGGAAAGGGGAGGGAGAGAGAATTGAGACCGCCTGGGGAGGAAGACAGGAGGGAGAAAGGAAGGCTAAGGGAGAGTCCGATGCAGGAGGGGAAGTTGGGGAAGGGAAACCTGGAGGGAGAAATTGAGAAAGGACGGCTCGGTGGAAACTCTGAAGGCTACTGGAGGACATGAGCTAAGAGGGATGGCTCGGATCAGAGATCTGAAGTCTAGCAAAGAAAAGGGCCCCAGACATAGGGAACACAAGAAGTCGTTTCCAGTATATGTATTTCCAGTATTAGATCTCTTCCAGTCGGTTCTAAAACGGTTGCCGTTGTTGGTCAGGGAAATCTTAAGCAGCATTTTAGCTCTTTTTATATATTTTACTGCTTTCTCTGAATTGTGTTTTGTTTTGCCGTTGTCATTGCCAATTAAGTGATTCTTCTGCCAAAAAGTGGAGTAGAGACCAGATCCTTAATCCACGTTGCTTGCATCATTAGGGTGGCTCCTTCTACCACTCCAGACTTGCTCAAAGAGACCCTTGCCACTACTCTCAAAGGCCAGATGGCCAGTCTCCCACGGCGTTCTCCACATCCTGGAGTGCTATATGCAGGTGGAGCGTTAGGTCCCTACTTGTCCCATAAACCATCAAAAGCTTAGTGCTGTCTAACTTTTCGTTCCCTCCACAGATTTTTTTCTTCTTCCATTTAAAGCACTCACTCCCATCTCTTTTTCTTCTGGATCAGTTCTCCTAATGAGCCCACACTTTTCAAAAGTCTTTGGGGCCTCGTGCGGTGGCTTATGCCTGTAATCCCAGCACTTTGGGAGGCCTAGATGGGAGGATTACTTGAGGCTAGGAGTTCGAGAGCAGTCTGGACAATGTAATGAGACCTCATCTCTAACAATAAAAAAAGTTTCCACCGGGTTCGGTGGCTCACGCCTGTGATCTCAGCACTTTGGGAGGCCGAGGTGGGCGAATCACCTGAGGCCAGGTGGAGACCAGCCTGGCCAACATGGTGAAACCCCGTCTCTACTAAAAATATAAAAATTAACGGGGTGTGATGGTGCGTGCCTGTAATCCCAGTTACTTGGGAGGCTGAGGCAGGAGAATTGCTCGAACCAGGGAGGCGGAGGCAGCAGTGAGCCGAGATCGCGCCACTGCACTCCAACCTGGGCAACAGAGCGAGACTCCGTTCAAAAAACAAACAAACAAAAAAAAAAAACAAGGAAAAAAAGTTTCTTCGGAAATTGTCTTCTGAGTGCCTGGAAACTGTTGATTTTTGGATGTGAAACTTAGAACCCTTTAACTAGAGAACCTAAAGGCCTTCTTGGGTTAAGGGAGAGGATTTACCAAGTCACCCACAGAAATGAAAACAAAACACACATATCCACATAAATTATATATATGTAATATAAAATATAGGCCGGCTGCGGTGGGTTATGTCTGTAATCCAAGCACTTTGGGAGGCTGAGGTGGGTGGATCACCTGAAGTGAGGAGTTCGAGACCAGTGTGACCAACATGGCAAAACCCTGCCTCTACTAAAAATGCAGAAACTAGCCGGGGGTGGTGGCAGGTGCCTGTAATCCCAGCTACTCGGGAGGCTGAGGCAGGAGAATCGCTTGAACCCGGGAGGTGGAGGCTGCAGTGAGCTGAGATCACACTACTGCACTCCAGCCTGGGTGACAGAGGGAGACTCCTCCTCACAAAAAAAAAAAAAAAAAAAAGTATATATACATTTACTTTGAGGTTCCAAGAAGTGACTCTTGTCCTCAGTCAAGTAGGAAAAAAAAATATTTTTGAGTGCTTGTAATGAATGAAATGTGATGAATGTCAAAAAGATAGTTGAAAATTAAGTGCAGGCCAGGTGCAGTGGCTCATGCCTGTAATCCCAAGGCAGGAGGATCTCTTGCATCCAGGAGTTCGAGACCAGGCTGGGCAACATAGTGAGACCTCATCTTTACAAATAATAAATAAATTAGCTGGGTGTGGTGGCATGCACCCGTTGTCCCAGCTACTTGAGAGACTGAGGTGGGAAGATTGCTGCTTGAGCCTGGGAGATTGAGGCTGCAGTGAGCCACTACTGCCCCCACTGCACTCAGCCTGGATGACAGAGTGAGACCTTGTCTCAAAAAAAAAAAAAAAAAAAAAAGGGGCCAGTGCAGTGGCCCACTCCTGTAATCCCAGCACTTTGGGAGGCCGAAGTGGGTGGATCACCTGAGGTCAGGAGTTCAAGACCAGCTTAGTCAATACAGTGAAACCCCATCTCTACTAAAAACACAAAAAAAGCCAAACGCAGTGGCATGCGCCTGTAATCCCAGCTACTTGGGAGGGTGAGGCAGGAGAATCGCTTGAACCTGGGAGGTGAAGGTTGCAGTGAGCCGAGATCGTGCCACACTGCACTCCAGCCTGGGCAACAGAGTGACTCAGTGTCAAAAAGAAAAAAAGAAGCGAAAAAATTAAGTGCTGTTGGAGTTCAATGCAGAAGATAGATTTTGGCCAAGGGAGAATAAGTTCCAGGTGAAGAGAAGTGGAATAAATGAGCAGAGATGAGAATGTGGGAAATGTGTTCAGGGAATGGGAGTAATCCAGTGTCAGACTTGAAGGAATAGGTGGATTGAGAGAGCAACTGCGTGAAGAGTGGGGAAGGGGCAAGGAGAATTTATAGTTCCCTTGCAACTCATTTCCACTGCCACCCTTGAAGATCCTGCTTGAGTGGTGGTGGTACAAATGGCTGAAGCGTCCTTGCCCTGTAATGAGATGCCCAAATAGAGATCCCTTGGGCTGAGTCTAATAAAACTTTGATAAAGGTATGTCTGAGAAGGAGCTGAGTAGTGGTATCTATGGCCTTTCTAGACTAGAATAAACAGTTACTGCATATACATAGCAAAACATGTTGTAGCCATAACTATATACAATTTTAAAAACACTGGAAACAGAACAAAAAAATAACCCTCAGTCTTTCTGGGTGCTTGCCACATCTTTACTTGCTTTCCCTGAGAGTAGGCTGAGTGGGAGAGATGTGCTCTTCTTCCAGGTGAGAACCCTAAAGGTAATCTCAGGCCCTGAGTGGTTGAGGTTGCAGTGTATGTACCCACTAAGTGATGCAGCAGCCTTCTATTTTGGGGTCCTTCTCGGGGCATTGGGAAGAGTAATTTCTGCCCTGAAAGCCTAGAAGTCTGGAGTTTATTTTGTGTTGACCACAGTATGCTGCCCTAGGTCCACCTGAAAGGTAGCAGCCATGTGAAAAGACTGAGGTTGGAGTGGGGCAAATTCAAAGAACCCAGCAATGCCTTGTCCTCACTGTGTATCATTCGGAAGACCTCTGAAACTTAGTTTCCTCTTTTATAAAGTGGGCTAATGACATCTACCTTGAAGGCTTGTTATGAACATTAACAAATACCAGTGTAAACCTCCTGATGGTAAGGCTTATAAGCAGAAGTAATCATTATTATGCCCTTTAGTGCCTGATGAAGATTTGTGGGTGCTTTATGTTGGCTGTGGATCTGAAAGTCCTACTTTCTGATCTGTATCATTTTCACTGAGTATAGCTAGGCTTGTTTTCGGGGGAGGAGGAGGTTCCAAAAAGAGAAAGTTTCTTCTACCCTTAATCCAGTTACTATGGTATAGGGTACAGCAGCAGTGCATAATGGTTCAGATGGAGGTTGGTAGCTCTGCCTCTTACCTACTGGGTGATTGTGCACAGTGTTTTGCTTTGCTACATTAGTCAGGATTCTTTAGAGAGAATAAACACGGTATATAGATAGATATAGACATTTGAGAGGGGACTTGTGAGGACAATTGGTTCACATGATTATGAAGGCTGAAAAGACCCATTGGAGGCTTTCTGCAAGCTGGAGACCCTGGAAGGCCGGTCATGTGGCTTGGTCCAAATCTGAGATCCTCAGAACCAAGGAAGCCAGTGGTGCGATTCTCAGAGGGTGAAGGCCTGAGAACCCAGGGGCTGCTGGTGTAAGTCCTGGAGTCCAAGGGCTAAAGAGCATGGAGAACTAATGTCCAGGGACGGGAGAAGAAGAGTGTCCTAGCTCCAGGAAGAGAGACAGGAAATCCCTTCTTTGCCTTTTGTGTTCATTCTGGGCCCTAGCCAATTAGCTGGTGCCCGCTCACATTGAGGGTGGATCTGTACCACTCAGTCCACTCACAGGCCACTCTCCTCTGGGAACACAGTCACAGACACACCCAGAAATCATGCTTTATCAGTTCTCTGGGTATACCTTAATCCAGTGAAGTTGACACCTAAATTAACTATCACACTAGCTCAGACTCCTTTTCCCTCTCCTTGATGAAACAGAGATGGCTGGGCGCGGTGGCTCACACCTGTAATCCCATCACTTTGGGAGGCCAAGGCAGGTGGATCACGAGGTCAGGAGTTCGAGACCAGCTTGGCCAACATGGTGAAACCCCATCTCTACTAGAAGTAAAAAAATTAGCCGGGCATGGTAGCACACACCTGTAATCCCAGCTACTGGGGAGCCTGAGGCAGGAGAATTGGAGGCGGAGGCGGAGGTTGCAGTGAGCCGAGATCTCACCACTGCACTCCAGTCTGGGTGACAGAGCAAGACTCTATCTCAAAACAAACAAACAAACAAACAAAAACAGCGGGAGATAACAATGTCTGCCCCAGGGCTGTTAGGGTTAATGGTGATAGTGTCTATAAAGCACTTAGCACAGAGGCTGGCAATTAGTAGGTACTTCATAAGCAATATTGGTCATTGTTATGATCACCACACACATTTATTGAGTACCCTACTGCAGACTTTCACTTTCACATGACTCACTAAGGGAATGACTGAAAGGATTGAAATTTGCCTAGAGCTCCTGAACTGTGTGATCTCAGCAGGTGGGAGATCTGCAGGCCCCATCTACCTCTCCTGCATCACAGCCAGTTCCCAGGAGACAAAAGGCCCCAGCCCTGGGCAGGAGAGTTTCTCTTCCAAGAGTGTAGTTCAGGCGGCACGGTGGCTCACGCCTGTGATCCCAGCACTTTGGGAGGCTGAGGTGGGTGGATCACAAGGTCAGGAGTTCAAGAGCAGGCTAGCCAAGATGGTAAAACCCTGTCTCTACTAAAAATACAAAATATTAGTCAGGCGTGGTGGCGGGTGTCTGTAATCCCAGCTACTCAGGAGGCTGAGGCAGAGAATTGCTTGAACACACGAGGTGGAGATTGCAGTGAGCCGAGATCACACCGTTGCGTTCCAGCCTGGGTGACACAGCAATACTCTGTCTCAAAAAAAAAAAAAAAAAAGTGTAGTTCATTTGTTCAGTTTTAAACACCACTTGGCACCACATATGTGGAGGGAAGGGGAAGGAGATGGGGAGACCAAAATTCAACATTAAGAGAAAGTCCCTACTCTCAAGGAGACAAATATGTAAATCAAGTTGCCATGTAGAATGAAAGGTGTTGTAACAGAAGGCTGCAGACACACACGGGCATGCACAGGAGGGAGTGACTGACCAACTGCCCAGATGAGGTAGGAAAGCTGGGTATTTGGGAAGTGGCCAGGTGGAGAGAGGGCCAGGGCATTTAAATGTTGGGAATTCAGCAAAGCTTGGTCCTGTGCTGGTACTCCCTCCTGCATGTTTACAGCTCTGGAATTCAGATCTCTAACTCAAACTTCTGAATTCCAAATCCAGAAAGCCAATTGCATCCCTAACATCCTCATTTGGATATCTCAGAGGCTCCTCAAACTCGACATGTCCCCAGTAGAACCCAAACTGCAGGCATTAGCAGTGCTGCTCTGGACCCAGCTCTTTCATGGAACTTTTCCTCTCTCCGGCCTGCTCCAGCACAGAGAGAGAGAGAACACAGGGCCAGCAGAATTGAAGGAGTCGTTCACTTTGAGGCTTGCCCTTTGCCAGCCTCATAATAGTCTGAGTCCTGCCCACAGGATCATCAGGCTTTCCCACAGTAGGCACCTTTGGTAGAGGTAGAAGGGATCAGAGCAAGGCTGATGTGACCAGTGACAGCCTTGTGTGAAGAGTCCCTAGAGAAATCCCAGAAATACTTGGAGGAGACTTTGCTGGGGCAAGAACAGGAACTTGGGATGATTAGCATTCATGTAGCTTTGTTTGAATCCACAGACTGCTGAGGCTTGTGTGATGTTTGGATTATAATCATCTTTTTTTTTTTTTTTTTTTTTTTCTGCCTGTCCTGCTAACCAGAAAGTGAGCTGCTTGCCAGGTGCAGTGGGTCACGTCTGCAATCCCAGCACTTTGGAAGGCCAAGGCAAGCAGATCACCTGAGGTCAGGAGTTTTTAGACCAGCCTGGCCAACATATTGAAACCCCATATCTACCAAAAATACAAAAATTAGCCAGGTGTGGTGGTGGGCACCAGTAGTCCCAGTTACTCGGGAGGCTAAGGCAGGAGAATCGCTTGAACCCAAGAGGTGGAGGTTGCAGTGAGCCGAGATTGCATCATTGCACTCCAGCCTGGGCAACAGAATGAGACTCCATTTAAAATAATAATAATAAATAAATAATAAATAATAATAATAAATAAAAATTACCCAGGCATGGTGGCGGGCACCTGTAATCCCAGCTATTTGGGAGGCTGAGGCAGGAGAATTGCTTGAACCTGGGAGGTGGAGGTTGCAGTGAGCCAAGATCGTGTCATTGCACTCCGGCCTGGGCAACAAGAGCAAAACTCTATTTCAAAAATAAATAAGTAAATAGGCTGGGCACAGTGGCTCATGCCTGTGATCTCAGCACTTGGCGGGGGGGGGTGAGGCGGGTGGATCAGCTGAGGTCAGAAATTTGAGACGAGCCTGGCCAACATCGCAAAACCCCGTCTCTACTAAAAATACAAAAATTAGCCAGGTGTAGTGGCACCTGCCTTTAATCCCAGCTACTCAGGATGCTAAGGCAGGAGAATCGCTTGAACCTGGGAGGTGGAGGTTGCAGTGAGCCGAAATAGCGCCACTGCACTCCAGCTTGGGCGACAGAGAAAGACCATCTCAAAATACATAAATAAATAAACAAATTCACACTCTACCCTTTGCCTTCGCCACTGACCTGCTCCTTCTCAGTGTCTGTATCTTAGGGAACAGCATCCCTAACTCACTACACACGCTGGATATCTGAGACTTGTTCTGACTTCCCTCCTCTGCCTCATCGCTCTACCCCCACCACATACAAACCATTCTTAAGTCCTTTGTTGCTTACCTCATAAATACTGAAAATCCCATCCACATTTCTCTGTCTCCCCTGCCTCTGCCTCCATCTGAAGTGCCATAATGCCTCTCTTGAACTTCTGCCACCTCTGACCTGGTCCCCTACTTCCACTCCTTTTCTCCTTTTCTATTTTCTTTTCTTTTTTTTTTTTTTTTGAGACGGAGTCTCGCTGTGTCTCCCAGGCTGGAGTGCAGTGGCGTGATCTCGGCTCACTGCAAGCTCCGCCTCCCGGGTTCATGCCATTCTCCCGCCTCAGCCTCCCAAGTAGCTGAGACTACAGGCATCCGCCACCACGCCTGGCTAGTTTTTTGTATTTTTAGTAGAGACCGGGTTTCACCATGTTAGCCAGGATAGTCTCGATCTCCTGACCTCGTGATCCACCCGCCTCGGCTTCCCAAAGTGCTGGGATTACAGGCTTGAGCCACTGCGCCCGGCCTCCTTTTCTATTTTCAACCCAGAAGCCAGAATAATATTTTTCCTATTGCCTTTAGGATAAAGACCTGAGTCCTGTTAACATGTTTGACCTTCCCCTACCTGCATGCCTGATTTTTCTTTTTTTTCTTTTCTTTTTTCTTCTCTTTTCTTTTTTTGAGATGGAGTTTCACTCTTGTTGCCCAGGCTGGAGTGCAATGGCACAATCTCGGCTCACCGCAACCTCTGCCTCCCAGATTCAAGCGATTCTCCTGCCTCAGCCTCCCTAGTAGCTGGGATTATAGACATGTGCCACCATGCCCGGCCAATTTTGTATTTTTAGTAAAGACAGGGTTTCTCCATGTTGGTCAGGCTGGTCTCGAACTCCTGACCTCAGGTGATCCGTCCACCTCAGCCTCCCAAAGTGCTGGGATTACAGGCGTAAGCCACCACGCCCGGCCTCTTTTCTTTTTTTTTTTTTTTATAGAGATCGAGTCTCACTGTGTTGCCCAGGCTGGAATGCAGTGGCGCCATCATAGCTCACTGCAGTCTCCAACTCCTGGCCTCAAATGATCCTCCTTCCTCAGCATCCCAAGTAGCTGAGACTACAGGTGCCACTGTGCCCAGCTACACCTGGCTTTCTTACCTCATCTCATGCCATTCTCCTGCCTGGTTCCTGTGCTTAGCAGCCCTGGCCTTTTTCAGTTCCTCAAATAAGCCAGACTCCTGCTTCCTCTCGACCACACCCATTCTGGTTCCTTAGCCTAAAACTCCAATCACTGTCCCCCTTACTCCAGTCTAGTCCCTCGTCTTTTCTTTCTTTAGCTCCTCCTCTTTTCTTTAGCTACTGTAATTCCTATATATTCTTCAGATGTAGTCAATTGCCACTTCTTCAGGGAAGGTGTCCAGGCACCCAGGTCGGCTTAGTTCCCTTTGTTACCTGCTTTCATGGCTCTTTCCTAAAACAGCACCTTTTACCTCTTTGGGACTGGATGTGATGGCTCATGCCTGTAATCCCAGCATTTTGGGAGGCCAAAGTGGGCGGATCACTTGAGCTCAGGAGTTTGAGACCAGCCTGGGCAACATGGCAAAACCCTGTCTCTACCAAAACAAAACAAACAAACAAAAAAATTCTCTGGGGGTAGTGATGTGAGCCTGTGGTACCAGCTACTTGCTGAGGTGGGAGGATTGCTTGAGCCCAGGAGGTAGAGGTTGCAGTGAGCCGAGATCATGCTATTGTACTCCATCCTGGGTGACAGAGTGAGACCCCGTCTCAAAAAAAAAAAAAAAAAAAAAAAAAAAAAAAAAACCCAACAAGAATTTACCTCTTTGTGATTATTTGAGTAACCTCCATCTCTACAACTCAAATGTAAGCTCTATGAGAGCAGGAACTTTGTTTCTGGTGTTTCAGGTTATGTCCCCAGCACAGTGCTGGGCCGGATTGGCTAATCAGTAAATATTTGTTGACTCAATGAATATCAATAGGAACAGCACGTGCAAAGACAACAAAACATTACGAAATTTGGTGTGGGTCCCTGGAATGGCAAGTTGCAGTATATGATCTAGATTTGGGTGAGTCGGGAGGGGCTCATGGAAGATGGCAGGAGATAAGGCCAAAAGGTAGTCTGAATCTTGATGCTTAGATAAGGAAATAGAGTGCCAGTGGAGAACAGTGAGATAACGTGATCAGAGGCTGAAAGGAGTGAAGAACACCACGGCTCACAGGTTAGATTTAGCCTGTGCATATGTTTTAAAATTAGGCCTATCTAGGCTGGGTGCAGTGGCTCACGCCTGTAATCCAGCACTTTGGGAGGCCGAGGTGGGTAGATCACAAGGTCAGGAGTTCAAGACCAGCCTGGCCAAGATGGTGAAACCCCATTAATAAAAAAATCCAAAAATTAGCCGGGCGTGGTGGCAGGCACCTGTAATGCCAGCTACTTGGGAGGCTGAGGCAGAGAATTGCTTGAACCTGGGAGGCAGAGGTTGCAGTGAGCCAAGATTGTGCCACTGCACTCCAGCCTGGGTGACACAGTGAGACTCTGTCTCAAAAAATAAAATAAAATTAGGCCTACCTAATTGAAAAAAATTGAATTAGTTGCCAATACTTAAACATGGGGAGATTTCACATTTTTTTTAAGCTCTGGATTTCTAGTTTTTCTTGAAACATCAGATGTTCTAGGGACGTACAGAAGCTCTGGGCTCATACTCCTCCAAGCAATAACTAGCTTCTGCCTTTAGATGGCACTACCTCTAACTTCCCAGGTGTTTATGCTACCAGCCTGCCTCTTTAAGCGTTTGATTGAGATAGTGATCCTGTCCTAGATCATTCCGGTGGTGGAATGGGAGACGAGACTGCAAGGGCAGTCAGAGGAGCCCAGGGAGAGAAGGGAGTTCACCCTCAATTTGGAGATATGTAAACCCAAGGGGCACTACATTTGGGCTCAGTTAGGCTCAGGCCTGGGGTCGGGGAGGCGGATAATATTCAGAACTTAGGGCCACCCTTTCACGTCAGAAGCTTAGTTTGGGGTCAAAGATAATGTAAAAGCAAAGGAATTCGCTGTGATGATAGTTGATCTGAGAGCAAACTTTGGAATTTTAGCAAAATAAATGCCACCTTCTGGGCCCAGGCTCACCTCTGTCTTCTTTATGACTCAGAGAGATAAAAGATGAATAAAGCTGTGGACCTCACTGTAGAAGAAATTGGCAGTCTTGAGGGAAAGGAAGACATTTAAAGAACTAAATAATAGGCTGGGTGCGGTGGTTCACACCTGTAATCCTAGCACTTTGGGAGGCCGAGGTGGGTGGATCACCTGAGGTCAGGAGTTTGAGACCAGCCTGACCAATATGGTGAAACCCCGTCTCTACTAAAAATACAAAAATTAGCTGGGCATGGTGGCAGGCACTGTATGCCCAGCTACTCAGGAGGCTGAGACAGGAGAATTGCTTGAACCTGGGACCTGGAGGTTGCAGTGAGCTGAGATCATACCACTGCACTCCAGCCTGGGTGACAGAGTGAGACTCTGTCTCAAAAAAAAAAAAACCTAAATAATATATGCAAGATAATAGAATGGAGAAGCATTCATTCATTCGACAAATATATTTTGAACATGTACCATGTGCCAGACACTGTGCTCAGTCCTGGGGACATAGTCATGAAGAAGACAGACATTGCACCTGCCCTCATGGCCTCATGGTGCTTATACTAGGTGGTGTGGGAAGTAAGGGGATGATGGAATTAATTATTTTTTTTTTCTTTTTTTTTTTGAGACAGTCTCTCTCTGTTGCCCAGGCTGGAGTGCAGTGGTATGATCTCAGCTCACTGCAACCTTAACTTCCCAGGTTCAGGTGATTATCATACCTCAGTCACCCAAGTAGCTGGGATTACAGGCGTGCACCACCACGCCTGGCTAAGTTTTGTATTTTTAGGAGAGACAAGGTTTTGCCATGTTGGCCAGGCTGGTCTTGAACTCCTGACCTCAAGTGATCCACCCGCTTTGGCCTCTCAAAGTGTTGGAATTACAGGTGTGAGCCACCATGCCCAGCAAATAATGGAATTAATTCTGAAGGAAGTTTACATGGGGTGGGAAATCTGGAAGGCAAATATTTGAGCAGGGCCTAGAAGGAAGAATACAATTTTGCTAGGGACTGGGGTAAAGGATAGAAGGTCTAGTCTGTCAGAGGAAAGAACAGAAAGAGGGGCACAAACTGGTGAGAATCTGTGAGATGCTTGAGGAATAGCAAAGTTGTCAGGCTGGAGTGATTCTTGTAGGAGAGAAGGAAGCAATTATTTAGACCCTGACATGCCTTCTAACCTAAATAACCATTGTGTTGTTTTTTTTCCTAGAAATTGAATTATTCACAATGGAACTGTTTCAAAAATCACTAAAATGAGAAAGCAGTCCAAAAGTGAAAACACTGTTCTTAGTGTATAAAGTTTCACTGTGGGCCAGGCATGGTGGCTCACGCCTGTAATCCCAGCACTTTGGGAAGCCAAGGCAGGCAGATCACCCGAGGTCAAGAGTTCAAGACCAGCCTGAACAACATGGTGAAAGCCCGTCTCTACTAAAAATACAAAAATTAGTTGGGCATGGTGGCGTGCACCTGTAATCCCAGCAACTAGGGAGGCCAGGGCAGGGGAATCAATTAAGCCCAGGAGGTGGCAGTTGCAGTGAGCCAAGATCACACCACTACACTCCAGCCTGGGCAACAGAGTGAGACTGTCTCAGAAAAAAAATAAAAAAGTTTCACTGTAAAACAAGATGATCTTTTAGACGTAACATAACACTGGAGAACTTACACATCGGAATGAGAGGTGCCTGAATTTCTCTTTGCAAATTCCCCATAGAGCCTAAAATGTATTCTTCAGAATATTGACACAGGTGACACATTTTATTTATTTTTTATTTTTGAGACAAGGTCTCACTCTGTTGCCCGGGCTGGAGTACAGTGGCACAATCATGGCTCACAGCCCCAAACTCCTGAGCTCAAGCAATCCTCCTGCTTCAGCCTCCCCAGTAGCTGGGACAACAGGCACGTACCATCATGCCCAGTTAATTTAAATTTGTTTCTTTTGTAGAGATGGGGTTTCACTGCCGTGACCAGGCTGATCTTTAACTCCTGGGCTCAAGCGACCCTCTGCCTCAGCCTCCCAAAGTGCTGGGATTACAGATGTAAGCCACCATTCCCAGCTGTGAATCTGATTTTTTTCTGTAGCTTTTTTTCTTCATGCCATCTTGTCTAAGAGCTTGTGTAACTTTTGAAGTGATCCTGAAGTCAGTTCTAAAAGATGAGGTCCCAAAATACCTTTGAGCAATATGGCACTGTCAGAGCAAGGATAGACACAGCGCCCAATGTGACTATTTCAAGGGCAGCATTTGTTCCATTCATGAGGCATGCATGCATTCATTCATCCAATGAATATTTATTATATATCTACCTAATAGTTGCCAGCCATTGTACTGGGTGTGGGGTAAGCAGTAAACAAGATAGACAGGGTTCCTGCTTTTGTGCTGCTTTCTGCATAGGGGAGACAGATAAACACCAAGTACACAGGGTAGAAATAATTTCTAGAAAGATGATAAAATGGCCGGGCAGAGTGGCCCATACCTATAATCCCAGCACTTTGGGAGACCGAGGCAGGCAGATCACCCAAGGTCAGGAGTTTGAGACCAGCCTGGCCAACATGGTGAAACCCCATCTCTACTACAAATACAAAATTTAGCCGGGCGCGGTGGTGTGTGCCTATAATCCCGGCTCCTCAGGAGGCTGAGACAGGAGAATTGCTTGAACCCGGGAGGCGAGGTTGCAGTGAGCTGAGATCGAGCCACTGCACTCCAGCTTGGGAGACAGAACAAGGCTCCATTTCAAAAAAAACAAAAAACAAAAAACGGTAAGATACTGTGGTAGCGTGACTGAGAAGGGATGGGGTTGCTACTTTAAGCAGGATGGTCTGGGAAGGTCTCTCTCAGGGGTTCCTGATGGGGGAGAAGAAGCCAGCCATGGCACGTACTAGGGGAAGAGCTCTCTGGACAAAAGGTGCAGCAAGTGCAGCTGCCCTGAGGCAGGTACTGGTTGAGTGAATTCTAAGAAAAAAAGAAAGGCCATATGGCTGGAGAAGTCAGTGAGCATAAGCAAGTAGAATTGAGGTGGGTGTGGTAGGTAGGGTCAGAATGCTGCATGGCCATGTAAGCTGTGCTGAGCTTTCTCTGGCTGTTGTCTAGAAATTGGGAGAAAAACAAAAGCATGAGGACCAATTAGGAGACTACTACAGTAAATATGCAACAAGTATTTACTTATTGAGCATTTACTATGTGCCAGAAGTATGCTAGAGGCTAAGGATATGATGGTGAGTAAGATGTGGGTTCCTATCCTCAGGATGCTGATGACGGGGAGGGGGGAACACAGATAAGTAAGTTGGCAATTGCAGATCAGTGTGGGTAAAATTATAAGAATAAGATTAAATACAAGGTGTTATAGGAGTACAGAGGAGGATCACCTAACCCAGTCTCAGGTTAAGGAATGCTTCCTGGAGGAGGTGTCATCTAGGCTGAACTTAATGGACCTCAGGTGTTAGTCAGGTAAAGGACTGGAGAAGTGCAACCCGGGCACATGAGAAGGTGTAGAGGGGAGAGAGAACTTGGTTGTTTGAGAACCTACCTGTAGTTCAGCCTGGCTGGATCTTAGAGGTTTATATCCTGTTAAAAAAGAGATCAGTCTAAGTTTATTTTATTATTTTTTATTTTTTGAGACAGAGTTTGGCTCTTGTCATCCAGGCTGGAGTGCAATGGCGTGATCTCGGCTCCCTGCAACCTCCACCTCCTGGGTTCAAGTGATTCTCCTGCCTCAGCCTCCCAAATAGCTGAGATTACAGGCACCCACCACCACGCCCAGCTAAGTTTTGTATTTTTAGTAGAGACAGGGTTTTGCCATGTTGGCCAGGCTGGTCTCGGACTCCTGATCTCAGGTGATCTGCCTGCCTCAGCCTCCCAAAATGCTGGGATTACAGGCGTGAGCCACTGCACCTGGCCATCCACTGTGCCTAGCCTATTTTATTCTTATAAGCCTCTTAAGTTTGCATAGGAAAGGCATTCAAAGGTTTCTCAGCAGCGGAATGACATGGTTCATGGTTGGGCCTGCCCAACTCTCACCTGCCTTTCTCCCTAATCTCAAGTTAGTCTTAACAATCAACTGCTGAGCTGAAACTTTGAACCTGATACTACACTTAGTGTTGATAAAAAGGAGAGGCCGGGCGTGGTGGCTCAAGCCTGTAATCCCAGCACTTTGGGAGGCTGAGACGGGCGAATCACGAGGTCAGGAGATCGAGACCATCCTGGCTAACACGGTGAAACCCCATCTCTACTAAAAACAAACAAACAAACAAAAAAATAGCCAGGCGAGGTGGCGGGCACCTGTAGTCCCAGCTACTTGGGAGGCTGAGGCAGGAGAATGGCGTAAACCCAGGAGGCGGAGCTTGCAGTTAGCTGAGATCCGGCCACTTGCGCTCCAGCCTGGGCGACAGAGCGAGACTCCGTCTCAAAAAAAAAAAAAAAAAAAAGGAGAGCATATTGGTCCTACCGAGTAGCTAGGACTACAGGTGTGCACCACCATGTCTGGCTAGTTTTTGTATTTTTAGTAGAGATGGGGTTTCACCATGTTGGCCAGACTGGTCTCAAACTCCTGACCTCAAATGATCCACCTGCCTTGGCCTCCCAGAGTGCTGGGATTTCAGGTGTGAGCCACCGTGCTCACTTCCTACCTAGGTGAAAAGGAACAAACGAGGGAAAAATCAAGATGTTTTTAGTCTCTGAGTATCGGAACAGGACCACCCGGAAAACTGCCTGAGACCACTTACATGCTATCATCAGTGAGGCCACAGCCCAGGAATAGAGTGTAGTAAAGAGACTTGAGGCCTACTTTAACTTTTTTTTTTTTTTTGGAGACGGAGCCTCACTCTGTTGCCCAGGCTGGAGTGCAGTGGTGCAATCTCGGCTCACTGCAAGCTCTGCCTCCCAGATTCACGCCATTCTCCTGGCTCAGCCTCCTGAGTAGCTGGGACTACAGGCACCTGCTACCATGCCCGGCTAATTTTTGTATTTTTAGTAGAGACGGGGTTTCACCGTGTTAGCCAGGATGGTCTCGATCTCCTGACCTTGTGATCTGCCTGCCTCGGCCTCCAAGGTGCTGGGGTTACAGGCGTGAGCCACCGAGCCTGGCCTTTCTTTAAGTTTTTTTTAAATTAACTTTTGGAAAATCAAATTTTTCAAAGCTTGGGACCAGTCAGTTGATTGTGTGACCCAATAAGTTGACTCACTAGGCTTGTCCCTAAGCTCTAGGGGGGATGTGTATAAAATGGATACCTTATCAACATGATTGGTCTGCATTTCTTGGGATAGCAGTTTACTATCTGTGCCAAGCTCACTAGGGCACTTTTTACTCTAAAATACCTTTTTTTTTTTTTTTGAGACGGAGTCTCGCTCTGTTGCCCAGGCTGGAGTACAGTGGCCGGATCTCAGCTCACTGCAAGCTCCGCCTCCCGGGTTTACACCATTCTCCTGCCTCAGCCTCCCGAGTATCTGGGACTACAGGCACCCGCCACCTTGCCCGGCTAGTTTTTTGTATTTTTTAGTAGAGACGGGGTTTCACCGTGTTATCCAGGATGGTCTCGATCTCCTGACCTCGTGATCCGCCCGTCTTAGCCTCCCAAAGTGCTGGGATTACAGGCTTGAGCCACCGCGCCCGGCCCTAAAATACTTTTTTTTTCTTTTTTTTTGAGATGGGGTCTCACTCTGTCCCCCAGGCTGGAGTGCAGTAGTGCAATCTTGGTTCACGGCAGCCTTGACCTCCTGGGCTCAAGTGATCCTCCCAGCTCAGCCCCTCTGAATAGGTACAACTATAGGCACCTGCCACCATGCCCAGCTAAATTTTGTATTTTTTTTTTTTTTTTTTTGAGACGGAGTCTCGCTCTGCCACCCAGGCTGGAGTGCAGTGGCCGGATCTCAGCTCACTGCAAGCTCCGCCTCCCAGGTTTACGCCATTCTCCTGCCTCAGCCTCCCGAGTAGCTGGGACTACAGGCGCCCACCACCGCGCCCGGCTAGTTTTTTGTATTTTTTAGTAGAGACGGGGTTTCACCGTGTTAGCCAGGATGGTCTCGATCTCCTGACCTCGTGATCCACCTGTCTCGGCCTCCCAAAGTGCTGGGATTACAGGCTTGAGCCACCGCGCCCGGCCAATTTTGTATTTTTTGTAGAGACCGGGTTTTGCCAAATTGCCCAGGCTGGTCTCAAACTCGTGGGCTCAAGCGATCCTCCCACCTCAGCCTCTTGAAGTGCTGGGATTACAGGTGGGAGCCACTGCGTCCAGATTGAGATACTTCTTTTGACAGGATAGGCTGATCCTACTTCTCTTCACATTACATTTACTTACTGGGAACTTGGAATTGCAGGAATAAGAAATAATGATAGCCAACATCTATATGTGTTTAGTTATTTAATTCTCACAACAGTCATCTGAAGCTGATACTGTTATTCCCCTTTTTCCAGCTGAGAAAATAAAAGTACAAGGAGGTTAAGTCACTTGCAAAGTTACTGCAGATTTGAATTCAGGTAGTCTAACTCAAGAGCCCAATTTTTTTTTTTTTTTTTTTTTTTTTTGTTTTGGCCCGCTCTGTTGTTTAAGCTGGAGTGCAGTGGCATGATCTTGGCTCACTGCAACCTCTGCCTCCCAGGTTCAAGCAATTCTCCTGCCTCAGCCTACTGAGTAGCTAGGACTACAGGTGTGCACCACCATGTCCGGCTAATTTTTGTATTTTTAGTAGAGATAGGGTTTCATCACGTGGCCAGGCTGGTCTCGAGCTCCTGATCTCAAGTGATCCGCCTGCCTTGGCCTCCTAGAGTGCTGGGATTTCAGGTGTGAGCTACCGTGCCCAGCTGAGAGCCCAAATGTTTTAAGCATTATATCATAGGTGTGACTTATTTAGGGATTTAAAGACAGACATTTAATCATAAACCCCTAAAACTGGCAAATTCTGGCCCCTAGTTCTGTAAAATTTGGTTTACTTATATTGACTTCAATGATTATACAGTGGTTTCAGTGTCCTACAAGATAAACCTACAACTCATTAAAACAATTTCTTTGTATCATGTTGACCTAAGTGAAAAATTTATTCTAAAACTATTTTTATTTTAAATATCTATGATAAAATTTAAATTAAGCAATTGTGCTTTCTTTCTGAAAGTTTATCAGGTGTTTTTTTTTTTTTTTTTAATGGGGGAAGGGAAATGATCCAACCTTCTAAAAAATGGCCTAAAGGAAACTTAAGTTGGAGTCTTTTCCTCTTGATAAATTTCCGTTTTATAAGCAGAGACTTCTGAAATCTTTCATTCATCTTAGAACCCAATACCTATAATGCCTAGTGAGTAATAACTATTAGAAACCACAATTGCTAATATTTTTAAAATAATTTAGTATATGCCAGTCTCTTTGTAAGCCTTTAAGTCTGGGAGAAAGGACAATAGTTACACCCACTTTATAGAGAAGAAGAAACTGAGGCTCAAAAAGGTTAAATAATCTGCGCACGTCACGTATGTGGTGAACTAAAGCTTGAAATCCAGGGCTGTCTGATTTCAAAGTCCAAGCTCATAGCTCCCAAATAATTGTGGAGATTTGCTCTACGAAACACTTATTTAAATGCATGAGGTTGATTACTATAATGAGGGTGTTTCTCCCAGAATTTTGAACATGAAGTCAGACTCTTTCTTTCATCAGACACTGCTACTCAGTTTAATCATAGATATCAGATCAAATTATGAAATGGGAAGCATTAGGGGCCATTGTCCTTTTTTCTTTTCTTTTCTTTTCTTTTTTGTCGGGGGAAGCAGGGCAGGGCACAGTCACTATCACCCAGACTGGAGTGCAGTGGCGTGAACTTGGCTCTCTGCAACCTCTGCCCCCCGGGTTCAAGTGATTCTCATGCATCACTGGGTCTACAGGCATGTGCCACCACACCTGGCTAATTTTTTGTATTTTTAGTAGAGATGGGGTTTCTCCGTGTTGGCTAGGCTGGTCTCGAACTCCTGGCCTCAAGTGATCTGCCCACCTTGGCCTCCCAAAATGCGCAGGCGATAGCCACTGCACCTGGCCTTATTATCTTTTTTTCTTGACCAACACAAAACCCACTTGACACTTTGTTGATGTGTTACAGAGCATATCACGGTTTATGAATGCCACAGAAATAATTACCACATTGTCATTTGCAATTGAGCAAATTTAAAACATCTCTGTGAAAAATGCTGAAATAGGCCTAGTGGACATACTGTCCTCTGTGTGGGGTGAAGCCATGAGAGCAGGGATATGAGCGATAATTAGGCATCAATTGCATGGCAAAACCCAAGTATCTGAGGTAGGGGTCTGCCCTGTATAACGTAAAAAGAAAATTACAAAATAAGGGTGATTGTGGTTTTCTTGGTTTTGTTTTTGGAGATGAGAATATAAAGTGTTCTCAAATAACCAGAATATCCCTTGAACACTTTCATAGAGAAGTGGTAAAATCACCAGCGAAAATTTCCAATTCAGATGTCACACCTTAAGAACTCTGGATAGTGTAGGAATGGCTTAGGAAGTCACAGCCAGCTGATTCCTGGGAATGCCATCAAGGAGACAGCAACCTGAAAGTTGAGGTGATGTCAGTTGGGCATGATGGCTCACACCTGTAATCCCAACACTTAGGGAGGCAAAGGCAGGAAGATAGCTGGAGGCTGGGAATTTGAGAACAGCCTGGGCAACATAGTGAGACCCTGTTTCCACAAAAAGAAAACAAAAAAGAAAAACAAGTTTTGAGGTGATGTCAAAGGATGTGGCATATGCCTTAAGCAAGTCACCAGTATACAGTGCCGTCTGTATTCAGGGTGGGAGTGGGACTGATCTTTCTCACATTTCTACTTAATAACTCAGATTATTTTTTTTCTTTTTGTTCCTGTAACTCTGGGTTCAGTAGATTTGCAAGTCCTATTTCCCAAGGGAAGAACGCTTCCTCCAGGGAACACAGACATTACATTGGTTCTATTAATTTGGAAGCTGAGACTTTCCAGTGGTCATTTTGGACTCTTCATACTACTGAACCAGTGGCAGATAAGGAGTTTATACTATTGGCTAGGGTGATTAATCCTGCATGGAAATTAGGTTGCTGCTACCAACAGGGGCAAGAATACTTGTTTATTCCCAGTGGATTCACTAGGGTCTTAGTACTCCCATACCGAATAACTATCAATGTAAAACTATAGCAAAGCAGTAAAGACAGGACCACTTATGGCTTGAATCCTGTGGAAATGAAGGTTTGGTTCATTCCACTGAGTAAAGAATTTCCTCTGGCCAACATGTTGGCAAAGGGTGAGGGGAACATGGACTAGAGAGCG
The DNA here is from genome assembly GCF_003255815.1 of Theropithecus gelada. Classification (NCBI taxonomy): domain Eukaryota; kingdom Metazoa; phylum Chordata; class Mammalia; order Primates; family Cercopithecidae; genus Theropithecus; species Theropithecus gelada. Next base: position 59,490,009 of record NC_037668.1, on the reverse strand, counting down.
GAAGAAGGCAGCTCTGAGGACCAGCTCAGCCTCATGACCATCTCACTGTGGCAGGGTCTGTAGCTACAGTGGATGCTTTTTGTTTTGTTTTGTTTTGTTTTTGAGATGGAGTCTTGCTCTGTTGCCCAGGCTGAAGTGCAGTGGTGCAATCTCAGCTCACTGCAACCTCCACTTCCGGGTTCAAGTGATTCTTCTGCCTCAGCCTCCTGAGTAGCTGGGACTACAGGTGCGCACCACCTCGCCCAGCTAATTTTTATATTTTTAGTAGAGACGGGGTTTCGCCATGTAGGCCAGGCTGTTCTCAAACTCTTGACTTCAGGTGATCCGCCCTCCTTGGCCTCCCAAAGGCTAGGATTACAGATGTGAGCCACCACACCCAGCCACATTTTAAATTTTTTCTGGCAATGATTACTTCTGTCCAACATAATAGCTCCTGTCTGTGGCCCCTCTTCCATGGCTTGGCTTGCCATTGGGTTCAAGGAAACTGCATTTCCTCCCCTTGCCTTTTTAAGCAAGTGCAGTCGTGGTGGCTTCCTGCTATTGCTAGCCTGTGGCTGCCTCAACCTCCCATTTTGGCTCCCATAACTCTACCCATATCTCTTGAATATTCCCTTCATTAAAGTTTCTTGAATTTTCTGAGTTTAGTTCCATTTCTTGCTAAGACCCTGAATGATAGATCAATCATTTAATGGTGAATTGCAAAATTACTGAAATAAACTTGAGTTTATTATTAAAAATAAATTAATTGTGCCAGGTGTGGTGGCTCATGCCTGTAATCCCAGCACTTTGGGAGGCTGGGGGCGGGGTGGATCACCTGAGGTCAGGAGTTCGAGACCAGCCTGGCCAACATGGTCAAACCCAATCTCTACTAAACATACAAAAATTAGCCAGGCGTCATGGTGTGCACCTGTAGTCCCAGCTACTCGGGAGGCTGAGGCAGAAGAATCACTTGAACCTGGGAGGCAGAGTTTGCAGCGAGCTGAGATGGGACCACTATACTCCAGCCTGGGCGACAGAGTGAGACTCCATCTCAAAAAAATAAAATAAAATAAAATAAAATAAAATAAAATAAAATAAAATAGTCATAAAACATATTAAGAGGGATTGAGGGAGGCTGAGGTGGGAGGATTGATTGAGCCCAGGAGGTGGAGGTTGCTGAACCATGATTGTTCCACTGTACTAGAGCCTGGGCAATAGCATGAGATCCTGTGAACTTTGGGAGATTGAGGTGGGAGGATCACTTGAAGCCAGGAGAATCACTTGTAGCCCAGCATGGTGTCATGCCTCCGTAGTCTTGAGGCAAGAGTTCAAGGTTGCAGTGAGCTATGATCATGCCACTGGGTGACAGAGCGAGACTCCACCTCAAAACATTTTTTTTGTTGCCCAGGCTGGAGTTCTTGGCTTACTGCAACCCTCTCTTCCCAGGTTCAAGTGATTTTCCTGCCTCAGCCTCCTGAGTAGGTGGGACTACAGGTGCATGCCACTACGCCAGGCTAATTTTTGTATTTTTAGTAGAGACAGGGTTTCACTATGTTGGTCAAGCTGGTCTCGATCTCCTGACATAGTGATCTGCCTGCCTCGGTCCCCCAAAGTGCTGGGATTACAGGCGTAAGCCACTGTACCCAGTCAAAAAAATAATTTTTTAATGTAAAAATAAAATAAATTTATTGAGCAGTTACTATGTGCAAATTAGGTATTTGGGATATAAAAATTAACAGTAGTTGCTGCCTATCATACAAGTCAACTGGGATACAGATGTGTACATAAGGTGCACAGTGTGGTAAGGACTCTCTAATAGAGTTATTAAGGTGCTATGGAACAGATTTGAAGTTTTTTCATTTATTTCACATATTGGATTTATTTTAGTTTCCCCTGACCTCAAAATAGCCAATTTTGGGCACATAAAATCTACGATAAACATAATTATTTTAAAAATATTATTTTCATATTCTATCTTAATATATTAATTTCCAGCATAACAGAAAAAAGATTTGGAGGGAAACCCACCAAAGTGTTCCCAGTTGTTACCTTTGAGAACGGGGAAGAAAATAAAAAGCTTTATAATCACTTTACATAGTTCTACATTATTTTAATTTTTTTCAATTTTTAATTTTAAAAACCTTGGGAAAATCCCTATGCAACTAAATATGTAGTATAAATAAAGGAAGAAAAGGAAATAATGCTTATGGCAGATCTTGGAGGGGAGAATATTGATTTGGGCCTTAAAGAACGAGTAGGAGGGCAGGTGTGGCAGCTCACGCCTGTAATCCCAGCACTGTGGAAGGCCGAGGCGGGCAGATCATCTGAGGTCAGGAGTTCAAGCCCAGCCTGGCTAACATAGTGAAACTCCATCTCCACTAAAAATACAAAATTTGCCGAGTGTGGTGGTGGCTGCCTGTAATCCCAGCTACTCTGGAGGCTGAGGCAGGAGAATCACTTGAACCCAGGAGGCAGAGGTTGCATGCAGTGAGCTCAGATCGTGCCACTGCACTCCAGCCTGGGCGAGACTGTCTAAAAAAAGAAAGAACGAGTAGGAGGAATTGCTGGGCGCTGTGGCTCATACCTGCAATCCCAGCACTTTGGGAGGCTAAGGCGGGCTGATTGCTTGAGCCTAGGAGTTCTGAGACCAGCCTGGCCAACATGGTGAAACCCCATCTCTACAAAAAATACAAAAATTAGCTGGGCATGGTGGCATGCACCTGGAGTCCCAGCTACTTGGGAGGCGGAGGCAGGAGAATTGCTTGAGCTGGGAGGCAGAGGTTGCAGTGAGCCGAGTTCATACCATTGCACTCCAAGCCTGGATGACAGGAGTGAAACACTGCCTAAAAAAAAAAAGACAAACAAAAAAGCGAATGAGTAGGAGGAATATGAATTAGAGAAAGAGGAGAGGATAAAACATAATTACAGAATATCTTATTCTGTTTTTAGATTGCTGTCATACCTCCTTCACAGCTGCCCCTGTAGTTTGTTGATAGAATTTTTTTTTTAGAAAACAAATCTGTATTGAGTCCCTGCTCTATGCCAGTGTAACAGATACCAAGGCAGTGCAGGTCATAGTTCCTGCTCTCAAAACATGCACAGTCCCAATGGGGAGTTAAGACATCTCAGAACAGTTAGAGACAGCTCATGATTAAGTGCCAATGGGTTTGGCCCATGAAAGAGCAGAAAAAGCTGAGTACATTGCCAAGGTTTGATCCCAGGAGCCTTGGAACAGTGGTAGCATTTATAAAAATGGAAAGTTGGAAAAAGCAAGTGGTTTGGGAAGCAGATATACCTATAGTGAAATATCACAGTCTATATAAATTACTATTTGGCTATGCAAATGAGCAAGGCTGCAAGAATAATGTTTAGACTGCAGGGTGCCAGGAACTGTAATAATTCCTACCTTTCTAGGTTGTATGCCAAGCATTGTGCCATGTTGTTTGCTTACATTATCATTTAATCTTCACCACTGTATAAGGACTTTATGACTCCTGTATTTTGGATGAGAAAAATGAGACTAGGAGAAGGTGGGTTGCTTGCCAAGGTCTTACAACCAGTGGGAAAGTGACAGATTAAGATTTGAACACAAGTCTGTTCAACTCGAAACCACTGTGCTGTGTCATCCAGGAGGATGTGGGAGAGACCATCTCTGCCTTCAGGTATACATTGAAGGCACAGGCAGGTGATCCAGCAGGCACTGACGAGTTCCTCAGACAGTCAGCTCTTCACCACCACCACCCCTACACCCCCAACACCATCACAGGGAACTCAGAGGAAGTGATCACTGTTGACCAGAGTGGTCAGGGAAGGCTTCAGGAAGGAGTTGAGTTTTGAGCCAGGCCTTGAAGGATGAAGGATGGAAATTTGAATAGGAGAGGAAATGGAAGAAAGAAATTCCAAGCAGAGGAGGATACAAATGCGAAGGAGAGGAGATGGACATGGTGGATAAGGGATGTACTTAGAATGGAGGGTCTGGACTGGGGCCTGATGGAAAGCCAACTCTAGAAAATCTAGGTATGGAAGGCCTTGAATGCTCTTGAATCTACTGTAGGAAGGAAAAAGCCTTAATAGGATTTTGAATAGAGATGAAAGGGTGGTAGAAAAAGAATATCTGATGGTGAGCTTCAAGTGATATTTTTGGGAAGGTTGCAATATTCAGAATGGATGGGAATTGGACGTTTAAACTAGATCAGGTCTGAGTTGACATTGGCAAGAGGGAAAATGGAAAAGAAGGAGATGGACATGAAAAATGTATTTTGAAGGAAAAAACAGAAGGGCAATTGACTGGATTCAGAAAGAGAGGAAAGTAAAAAGAAAAGTATCTGAGATTTTATGTTGGGGTGGCCAGGACAATAAGATCAGGAGGAATGGCAGGCTGAGCTTGGTTTCGGTGACCACATAGTCTTTCTTTTGGGGAGAACAGATAGAATTTGGGGGCCACAGTACTGTGGAATAAGCCAGGGAGGCTGAAGATACTGTGAAGAAGGGAGGAGAGAGAGAGAGAGAAGCAAAGATTGCGGTATTGGAGTCAAGAACACCAAGGGGGAGGAGGTCTCAGAGGTGGCCACCAGGGTCAAATAGTAGAGATGACAAGAAGAATAAGGACAGGAAAGAGACCACTGGCTTTGAAAAAAAATCAGTATGCTCCTCCACAGTAAATCACTTTAAGCAGACTGTCATGTCTCTGTAAAAACTACCAAACGATAAAGGTGAAGGATGCCAGAAAGAAGGTGATGATTCGGTACTGACAGCAGCTAATATTTTCTGAGCGTCTTCTGCATGCTTGGGCCCTGGTAATAACTGGACTTTATCCTGCTGACAAGGTAGTTGTTATCAATACCTTTCTACAGAGGGAAACTGAAACCGAAAGAAATTAATTAACTCTCCTAAGGTCACATAAGGCAGAAATAATGAACACAGGGTTTCACACCAGGTCTGCATGGTCCTAAAGTCCCCACCACACTCCATCTCTCCGCAGTGTCCATACTGCAGTGTGCACTGGTAGCTCCATAATAATAATATGGGTGGGGTGTGGTGACTCACGCCTATAATCCCAGCACTTTGGGAGGCCGAGGCAGGAGGATCACGAGATCAGGAGATCGAGACCATCCTGACCAACATGGTGAAACTCCGTCCCTACTAAAAATACAAATATTAGCTGGGTGTGGTGGCGTGTGCCTATAATTTCAGCTACTCGGGAGGCTGAGGCAGGAAAATCGCTTGAACCAGGGAGGCAGAGGTTGCAGTGAGCTGACATCGGCCCACTGCACTCCAACCTGGTGACAAAGTGAGACTCCATCTCAAAAAAAAAAAAAAAAAAA